>NW_026929824.1:0-109963 GCF_032062105.1 Saccostrea cuccullata | reverse complement strand
TTTTTTATTTCAGGTTACGGTTGATAGTTTGATCCCGATCTAATTTAATTTAAACATGTCTCATTGTGAATGAGAAAAATATTTACACATGCAATTAATTTAATAATTGATAAAATTTAGATGTAAATCTTTAGTGAGAAAGTCTGAAACAATATAGTAACCGAGATTTGGGTATTAGCTAAAGGTATACCGTAATCTTTAATGCGTTTAATTTTGGATGTTATTTCTTGTCAAAATATCGCTAAAAAACAAATATTTGAAACAAATATTGGAAAATAAGTTTATAATAATGTTTAATCAAGTTGTACATATATAAATAAAGAATTTAATTGCTTTAAATAACATAATTTTTCTAGCGTACTCTAAAGTACTCTATCGTACTCTAGCGTACTCTGTTTAGTCGTACCCCATATACATATATATAAATGCAATAGCTATAATATAGAGAATTTCTGTCTCACCCCTTTGAGGTTGTAACATATATATGATCAGCTGGTGACCATATTTGTTTAGTTTAATACCATGATCTTGCAGATCTGGAAATGAAAATATATCCCTCGATCATCAAAAGCTACAAATCTTAACATTTAAAGTTAAACTCAATATAATGGTATACACATTTATGAGTATACTGGAGGCTACAGAATTTAGTAATGAAGGTCTCCAGGGTGTTGATACTACACATAAATGTAAAAATAAGAATGCACTTTGGATCTCTTGCTTAATTTTTTTGTTACATGACTGCCAAATGTATGTACATGAAATGGTATTAATTGAAAATGAAAGTAGAAATAAAATTTTAAAAATTTAGTTACTGTGTTAATCAGCTGTTATTTCCATTTGGTATCATTTCACCTAATTGTTTAACCATCTTCTTCTTCCATTATAACCATAGATATACTCCTTTTACATTTTTCACACACTGGCTTACATACAGACCGTTATAGCACTAACGGTTTACCATGAGCCCTAAGCAGATAGCTGAATCAATGTCAGCATGTCACGCGTAATGAAATATTCTGAGCATTTGTAGACACTTCTTTCTTGTGTGTATATAAGCTAGTAAAACAACAACAGCTACAAAAAAATACCATAGATTAAATAAACAACTTACCGTCTTACGTTTTTAAACACTGGCAAGCTTGCATCATCATGTCAACATCCATTATCCACAAGTTGTACTTCGTTAGATTCGGACTATTTTCTCGCAGTTTATTATTAAATTTTGTAAATGCTGTTAAAATTTATTTTATTTCGAAGTAAAAGTTATTTTATCAATAAAAGCAATTTAAATGAATTCCTTTAATTTTGAAAGATTTTTTGTAAATTTATTTTGCAAAGGACGACTACTCCCTTCGAAAACTGGTTCCCGGCCCCGTATTCTAGACGCTAATGGACGAGTTTACCATGTTAAATCCCCGTAGACTTTGAATTTGCCGCCGTGTGTTTACACTGGTTGACCTCGAGGGTTCGGATAAACGGCGGAAGGTTGGAAAAAAAATGATCTATCGATCGGAACTGGGTTGAAGGACAAGGTATTTATATATTTTGAGATATTATGCGAAAAGTGCTTACAGTAACTTGGTGGGACAGACTATAAAACGCGAATTCTATTCAAATCAGCAGCACTTTTCAGAAACTACAAAGTATGCAGAAACAATTAATAGCTTGAATTTTTAATTTCAACTAGGGTATGCCCTTGCAATATTGAAATTTGTTAATGACCTACATTCAGTACACGAACTATGCATTCATCACGTGACTTCCATCGATGGGACTAAACATAGCACAGTACAGAGTGGGTCATACTATGCTATTTCCATAAGTATTAAAGTTCTGTGAAAATAAACAGCTTAATTAAAATAAATTCAATATTAAAAAATACCCCTATTTTGCACGTCTTTTTTTTCCGTTGATTTCTCATAGTAGGCCTTAACAGTGCTGCGTGAGGCCACAAGATCCACAGGATTAAGATTTTACCTAGCAAAGAATTATCTATTTACATGCACTGTCTGACGTTTAACCTATCCAGAAATTCTGCGTTTAAAGAAGTTGAGATCAATGCATCAATAAAAGAAATTTAAATTAAGAATAAATTTTACACTCCTGTATTCTATAGAAACTGACTTGATTTGTAAATTTTCTAGCTTGACATGGGGATCATGGAGCAGCAGATGCCAGACTTCAGACATGTTGATGTCTATGTTTCTGGTCGTAAACATCTTTGAAACTGGAGTGTGTTCATGATGTAGATGGATGGCACAACAGCTGAGATACGGAAAGAGGTCTTGTTCCCTTCTACTTGTTGGTGGAATTGCAGAAAAAGACAAAAGCAGATCCCCGTTCACGCTAAGTTGATCTCGATAGGGAAGATGATGCGTATCCATAAGAAAAGGACCATACATATAAATGGGAACTGTTTGCTGCATGGAAGCAGTAATCCGAAGAAGAAATGACTACCAGTCAGCTTTTGTGGCGTTGTGCCAATGTGTATGAACCCGGTGACTAGACTATGATCCTTCCTGATATCAATTTATATTTGTATATTTATATACCATCTGTATGAGAGAGCGCCAGGTCAAAAACAACGTACATGTAAAAGTGTCATTTATTTAAATATGAATATAAATGTATGTTTAATTACTGCCTTATGTAAATACAGGGATATTATTTACAGGTTTTGGGATATTCGGTAATTATCTTGAAATGTTAGGAATACAATTGTTGCTGCTTTTTCACTATTCTCCTATAGTTGGATTACCGAGGTGATAAAAATTGGATAAATGGTCATAAACTCTAAAAATAATGGTAAACCATGGTATGTTTTAGTCAAGTGCTATATCTCTACAGAGTTAATTGGAGCAAGGAGGCCAAACACTCCGCACCAAAAGCTTGAGGGTCAAGGTAGTTTCGAGAGAGCCAGATTTTTAAAGCGAAACAAAGGTCAGTAGTCAAAGCGGCAGGGTTTGAACAAGTTAAAAGTAATTGCGTTACGAAAGCTTGCTGATGAGCACGGAATAAATGTTAGTAAAAAGAACTTCAACTAGTGCTAATTGTAACGGGGACCGTTACAGATGTTCCCCAAACGCTCCCCATGTCCCTTATCGTGCCTTATTCCTCTAAGACCTTTTATAAATATGCTAAGTATCCCAGGATTTCAATTCATTTAAGAATATAAAAGTTACAATGATATCAACTATCAACTATATATTGTTTAACGTTTTGCATGCGTGCACACGTACATGCATATGCAAGATGATTATGGCATGTTGATTAAGCGATTAAGATATCTTTCTATCCCGCGAATCAAAGAAAAAATACACATATAAATTTACCATTTTTCAAGCATATGTCATTTTTTTAATATATCGATTCACATTTTATTTCTCTACTTATTTTAACCTCGGGCTCAAAGTTGGTTTTATTCCGACGACAAGGCAGGGTTAAAGTCGACTAAGGGTATCACGCCAATACCTAACCAATCAAAATGAACTTATTCAATAGTAGTTCCATACATGGAAAAGGGGTTTTCCTTTCTGTTCAGAATTTTTTTTTAATATTTCCTCTCAGGCCATTTTGACAACTCTGATACCTGTGCCTGGATATTTTATATACTTTGTAAATAAATATATACAGTTTTTTTGACCGGAACTATTCATTTTTTCCAATGCATAGGGGGCTACTCTCTGGGTTTTACAAGAGATGTTTAAAAAGACATTCGTGTCAGCTAATGTGACCAATATTGTTTAACACCTTCTAATTAATATTTTTTTCATGAATGCAAATATCTGATTATTTTACGAAGGAGCGTACATGTATATTGATTTTTAATATACCGAAAATCATTATTTCTGGGGATTGCGTAATTCTAAAAAAAATCAAATAAATTTCAAAGGTAAATTAAACAAAGGATGCTTGGTATTAAAATATTATTTCAAATCAGTAGAATTGAATGCTATTAACGACTTCTGAATAAATAGGCTATAAAAGGCTTATATGTCATCTGCACTTTCATTTTAAACGCGACAGGATTTGTAATTTTTTCCGTATAAATTAATAATTTCTATATACTTTGGAAACTCAAATGAAATATTTTAATACACTTTCCTCGAGCTCTTTTCTGCAGTTTTCCTGAAATTTTATGTGGGTCCGAGGTGTTATTTGAGTTTAACAGTGATTCTCTACGTTGCCATTAATTTGATTTGTTTGTGTGTGTGTGTGGGGGGGGGGGGTATTTTTATTCTTAACCTATTTAACGTTGGAGTTGAATATTGTATCTTATTCCAAGAACTTAAGATTGATTGTGACATTTGGATGAAAGGTCAAGGTCATTATATACCACCACCTCTTTCACTTCTAACCTGTCAACCGAAATAAACTCTGAAAGGTGTTTCTAGATACATGTACATGTACTTTATGTTTCTTTTTACCCTTGGGTCAAGGACAAAGGTTAAGGTCGATTTCAAGTTCATATTTCAAGTTCATAGGTCAAGGTGATTTTGGTAAATAGCTAATATCAACATTTTATTCAGGTTACCAGTGACCTTGACCTAAGTTTCAAGGTCAAGGGTAAAAAGATCTGCATGCTTCAGTATGTTACATGTCTTGACATTTAGAAGTTCTTAATTCTGCATGAACATCAAACACTCAAGTATACTGTCTTTTAATACATTGTGTGCGGTTGCATGTGCATGCACGTCCATGCATTTACTTTTGATAGTAGTATATTGTAGGCAATCATTATATCTATTCATATTTGAAATTTCACCCTGTATTATTGAGAACCAAGAAAGTTGTAGGCATTTAAAGTTTTAGCCAATCAGATTGCAGCACACGTGCATGTGCGTGCGTTCATGATTATTCTTATATATCATGCAGTAGATCTTCATAATGTAAGATTATGTTCAAAATTTCAAAGGATTTTGTCAGAAAACAAAATAGATATTTAGACTTTTAGTTTCAGCCAATCGCAGCGAAGGGCACCTGCATGCGCGTGAGATCTTGCTATTTTGACCATGTCATCATGTCTATACTACTATTATATCCTTATATTATGAGTTTCAAAGCATTTCATTCAATATTTAAAAAGTTACGGCTAAATCTATTATATTGGTCATTTCACGTGTTACACGTGCGCGCACATGCACGCACGTGCGCGCAAAATGACCTTCGTTCCGCACATCTACATAACATACCTAGTGACCCTAAAAAGGTTTCACCTAGATCGGATGAGTAGTTTACGAGAACACTCGCGGACAAAAAAGTACCGGAGAACAAAGAAAAAATTCAGAAAAAGTAAAAACAATATGTTCCCAAACTTCGTTTGGGGAACATAAATAGATACCATGTTTACGAGATTGCCAAAAACCAGTGGCAGACGCAATTCCTGAAGGGAGATACGAAAACGTCGAAGAGGTAGTTATGTATGAGCCCTAGAATTGAAAAAAGAAGCATTGGCAATGACATGGTGAAACATTCTCGGATGTCTTGATTGGTAAAAAAGTCAGCTTAATAAAGATCTCAAGCCTCTTAGAGCACTACTAGGATCCAAAACTTTTTGTGATCTACCACCGAGAGTTCAGCCTTTTCGCATGCGACTCATGAGCTATGAGTTTGATATATACCAGCATTTAAACACTGTGCGTAGTAAATGCATTCTCTAGATCACCACAGCAAGAAATTGCAAGAGAAGTAACAGACAGCAGTGGAAACGTATTTAGACAGCATATTCAGAATGAAGCGTCCCTCACCACCACTGCAAGAACTAAAATAACTGTTAGTTTTCATTCAGTCTTTACACTGCAATTCCTCGTAATGCATCTATACAGAATATGTAATACATGCAATGTTTTCACTGCAAAAGACAAATTGCCCTGCGTGGGTAAGATATATCAGGCAATATCTGGGTGCTTAGATGGAGATGAAATTACCTTCTTACTACAGGATGAAAGTATTCTCAGCATACCGTATGAATTGGTGGAAGATGCATTGCCAGACGTAAAGAGAATTGACAATATAAGCCACATTCTCATAAAAAGCAAACCAACAGATTCTTGAGATGTTCTTCAAAGGGCAGCAAATTTACATGTGTTGATATAATGTAAAACATCCCCCATTAATTATTCAATCACTAACCTTGACATGGACAGTAAAGATTTTTTTTATCCTTAATGCGATCAAGATCAGAGTAATGTGAAAACATTTTTTTTTTTAAATCAAAATACCAGTATCACAGTTAACCCGAGTTTTTACGTGAAATGTGCCACAGAGTGAACCAATTGGGGAATGTGATAGAGATAATATACACGTTGATGTATATGAACATCGATGCCGATATTCTAAACAAGAGGCCCATGGGCCACACCGCTCACCTGAGAAGCTTTGACCATTCTGTTCATTACCAGATTTCCCCCTTGTTATACATAATGCATCCCCACCCTACCCCACTGATCATTATTTAGACAGTTTGAAATCTACACTATCCCATGATCCTTCCATGGGCACATATGTTTCAGCTTTTTTGGCCCAGTGGTTCCTGAGAAGAAGATTTTCAAAGATTTTTTCCTATATATTTCTATGTAAAACTTTGATTCCCCATTGTGGCCCCGCCCTTCCCCCGGGGGTCATTATTTGAACAATTCAGAATCAACACTACCCCAGAATGCTTCCACATAAGCTTCAGCTTTTCTGGCCAAGTGGTTCTTCAGAAGAAGATTTAAAAGATTTTCCCTATATATTTCTATATAAAACTTTGATTCCCCATTGTGGCCCCGCCCTTCTCCCGGGGGTCATGATGTGAACAATTTAGATTCTACACTATACCAGGATCTTTCCACATAAGTTTCAGCTTTTCTGGCCCAGTGGTTCTTGAGAAGAAGATTTTCAAAGATTTTTCCTATATATTTCTATATAAAACTTTGATTCCCCATTGTGGCCCCGCCCTTCCCCCGGGGGTCATTATTTGAACAATTTAGAATCTACACTATACCAGGATGCTTCCACATAAGTTTCAGCTTTTCTGGCCCAGTGGTTCTTGAGAAGATGATTTTCAAAGATTTTTCCTATATATTTCTATGTAAAACTTTGATACCCCATTGTGGTCCCGCCCTTCCCCCGGGGGTCATGTTGTGAACAATTTAGAATCTACACTATACCAGGATGCTTCCACATAAGTTTCAGCTTTTCTGGCCTAGTGGTTCTTGAGAAGAAGATTTTCAAAGATTTTTCCCATATATTTCTATGTAAAACTTTGATTCCCCATTGTGGTCCCGCCCTACCCCCGGGGGGTCATGATTCGAACAATTTAGAATCTACACTACCCCAAGATCCTTCCACATAAGTTTCAGCTTTTCTGGCCAAGTGGTTCTTGAGAAGAAGATTTTAAAAGATTTTTCCTATATATTTCTATATAAAACTTTGATTCCCCATTGTGGCCCCGCCCTTCCCCCAGGGGTCATGATTTGAACAATTTAGAATTTACACTACCCCAGGATGCTTCCACATAAGTTTCAGCTTTACTGGCCCAGTGGTTCTTGAGAAGAAGATTTTTTAATGACCCAACCATATTTTTGTCTTTTCTTGATTATCTCCCCTTGCAAGGGGATATGTCCCTTCATTTTAACAATTTATATTCCCCTTCACCCAAGGATGCTTTGTACCAAGTTTGGTCAAAATTGGCCCAGTGGTTCTTGAGAAGAAGTCGAAAATGTGAAAAGTTTACAGACGGACAGACAGACGGACAGACAGACAGACAGACAGACGGACAGACAGACGGACAGACAGACGGACGGACGACGGACAAAATGTGATCAGAAAAGCTCACTTGAGCCTTCGGCTCAGGTGAGCTAAAAACGGATTTCCAAAACTTCGAGAGGGATTCCTTCTGTGTTACTAGATCATAATTACGAATCCGGTCATACGTGCGAACACAATCCCTGTGAAGACCCAAAATGCCCCCCCCCCCTTTTTTTTTAAAAAGTAAAACTATTTAAATACGCAGAAAGAGGGGGTTGGAGGGAAGGCCGAAGGATTGTTGAACTTTGGGTTCTTTAGCGAGTCTGAAGAGTTGTCAATACTGTAAACTTGAGTTTGTGCCACTAACACATCTAAACGTTGTTGGAGAGTTGAGGAAAGGGTTTGGTGGCTTTCTGTACGTGAAGTGTATGAATGCTGAATGTGTGTGTTTGTGGGGGGGGGGATGGTTCCATATGGAAAAACGCATAAACTGAATGCCCTGTTTTGTCATCAACACTAAACTTGGCACAGGTATGTGATAGGTACGATCAACTGGAGAGGAATCTGTTCTTGGTCCAATGATACATGACCCATGAGACGCCAGAGAGAAGCAGCATTTCCACCCGCACAGCTACTGTCTGTTAAAAGAGACCTATGGTACAGAGAGACCTGTGAAAGTAATCGGCTTAGGAGGATACTCACACCATGGCCATACATGAAATACATATTGTAATGCATTTACAGAATTTCCAATTCTGTCAGAGCAGTACTTACGCTCACTTACTTTTGGCATTGACCAGTAAAAACAAGCGGTGTTATATTCCTCTGAACATTTGATTGAAGAGAGTAGTCATATTCCTGTGTACATTTGAGTGAGAATTTTGTAGGTAAAAGCATGTCTAATAACCATCTTCGGTAGTTCCCAATGGCAATTTTATATATGAACAAACTGTGTTCATAATTACAGGCTACAAGGAAAGGAAAATGTTTTTATCGCCCACGCACTAAAAAAGGCATTGTGGCCAGAAATTACAGATGAGCTAAAGTATTCAGTTGCGCAGGGCCCCGTGGGGATCCGGGTTAGAATAGGTCCTCAGTATCCCCTTGCTTGTCGTAAAAGGCGACTAAATTGGGCGGTCCCTCGGATGAGACTGTACAGTACCCGCAACGTTATTCTTGACAATTCTCTAGTTTCTTATCTTGCGTGTATCCTATCGTATCGTGCGTGTATCCTATTAGGTTTTCCGTTTATTCTATCGTGTTTTGCGTTTATCAGGTTTTGCGTTTATCGGGTTTTGCGTTTATCAGGTTTTCTTTTCGTTTTCATTCTGAACAATGGCGCCGAAGTCGAAAGAAGGGAGAATATCAACTGCAGTAAAATTAGCGATCATTCGATACCGTGCAACTAATATGCCTATCCAGAACATTAGAGAAAGACTATGTGTTCACCACAACTGCATTACTAGTCGTCAGGGGATATATTCTTTCTTAGAACGCTGTTAATGTGGCTGAGGTTTTGTAAGGAAAACAAGGACTGTTTGAGGTATTTGGCGTTAAAGTACTAGTATCTTGCAGCCTTATAAGAAAAAGACGACAGGAGCTCGGATGGAAGATAGTAGTGTCCAAGACGTTAAGTATAGCTTTTTAGGTAATTCACGGTACACAGCTAAATTCAGTGATTGTATTGGACCTGATAGTCCTAAGTTTAACTTTTCCTGGCTTATTTAACGATTGCGAAGTTTTATTTAACTTAGACGAAAATCGCATTTTGTATCAGAAATCGATATTTACATCGCCGATCATAGTTTAGTTTTTATTTTAAACCAAAAGTTAGTTTTAAATCACTTACATATCTTTTTTCTTAGTAAGATCGTCTTACATTTCAGTTATATTTTCTGAATATCACGTCCTTCACACATATGCTTGTCACAAATTTTTATAAAAATTTTAAAATATTAATCAAAATTTGATGTCATCGCAAAGTCGATTTGGCACTATAAATTGAGAATGCGTGAAAAATGCCAGGAAAACGTCAGATATTTTGGACTTTGGACATAAATGATATTGAAATCTAATAATGTATAATTCATAGCTCGCGTTGCAGGAAAACTGATCACTCCTGGCTCATTCATAAATAACAAGAGGCCCATGGGCCTTATAGGTCACCTGAGTATCATGTAACAACTTTCCAGTGATTGAATTCGGTTCATATTTTAAGCCAGATGCTATGGCATTCACAATTTTGCTAATCATAACTATATACTTAATAATTGCTTAGCTTGGTTACTTAATACCCATAGGCAAGGTAGGGGGAAATTGCATTTAAACAAATCAGTAATATTCAGCAATAATCAGTAGTGCCCCTATGAACCCCTGACCCTATGTCCACACATTGCACAATTTTTGAAAAGACACCCTTGCTTATCAAAAATATTGATTAATACAAACTAACAGATTTCAAACAAAATATTTTTAGCATATAAGAGTAGAAGCCCCCCTCCCTATGGTACCCCTAACCATGGGGCCTTGAAATTCACAATTCTGGAAATAGGGCTCTTGCTCATCATAACTATACAAGTAGTTCATCTGCTTAATAACCTGGAGCAGAGAAGGACATTTTCAAAGAATTCATGTACATGTACAATTATTTTCACTATATAATCAAGAGTCCCACCCTAACACCAGAACCCCTAACCCTGTGGCCTTAAAATTCACAATTCTGGACGAGGCCCTTTTGGTCATTATAACTATGTATGTACTTAATTAGTTTATTTAATACCCAGGAGCAGAGAAGAAAATGTTCAAAGAATTCATGTATTTTCACGATATAATTTTATATAGAGAGACCCACCCTAACACCAGAACCCCTGACCCTGGGGCCATAAAATTCACAATTTTGGTAGAGTCACTCTTGCTCATCATTACTATGTGCTTAATTAGTTTATTTAATACCCAGGAGCAGAGAGGAAGATTTTCAAAGAATTCATGTATTTTCACTATATAATGAATAGAGAGCCCCGCCCTTACACCTGAACTCCTGACCCTGGGGCCATAAAATTCACAATTTTGGTAGAGGCACTCTTGTTCATCATAACTATGTATTTAGTTTGTTTATTTATTACCTAGGAGCAGAGAAAAAGATTTTCAAAGAAATAATGCATTTTTACTATATACTCGTTTTAGCCCTACCCTAGCTCTAGAACCCCTAACCCTGGGGCCATAAATTTCACAATTTTGGTAGAGGACTCAATGTTGATTACAATCATGCAAACAGTTTGATTGCTTGATGTCCAGGAGTGAAGAAGATTTTTAAAAATTGCACTAATTTTAGTGGTTTTGGCCCCAACCCTCACGCCCCAGGGGTCATGAAATTCACAAATTTTGTTCCCCTTCACCCATAGATGCTTTGTACTAAATTTGGTTGAAATTGGTTCAGTGGTTGCAGAGAAGAAGGTTAAAATGTTCAAACGTTTACGACCGACGTACGACGTACACCTGGGCCCGGTTTTTCAAAGGGTTGTTAAATTTAACACAGTGGTTAGGTTAACAACAGGTTAAATCCTAATCAAGTGATTAGCTAACGCAGTGGTTAAATTGTGTTGATCAAAAGCAATTTAACGCAATGGTTAACTAACACTGTGTTAACTGAGTTAATCACTTGGTAATCACTTGGTTACCCATAATGCACTTCTACTTCCTTTGTAAACATGGAGAGCACTGACCTCTGTTCTAAACCTAAGCGAGCTAGAAGCACCAATTTCAGCATAATGGAAATAAGCACCATACATAATGAGGTAAAACAAAATTCTATACTCGAGAGTAAGCACTCAAATACCGTGACAAATCAGAAAAAACAATCAGTTTGGAAGAGCATTACTGAGAAAGTAAATGCTGTGGGCACTGCTCATAGGACGGTTACGGAAGTAAAGGACAAATGGAGAAACATGTGTCGCGACGCCAAACAAAAGTTTGCCGAACACAAAAGAGAATCAAAGAAGACTGGAGGAGGCCCACCACCTACCCCTCTCTCCCAGACAGTGTCCGACATTGTGGACCTCTACAAGGACTCCAGTTCCTTTGTAGGCATTCCTGGGGGAATCGAGACCTCCATATGTGATCAAACAGGTGTAATATTTTATGACTTACTTTACAAAACATGTTTAGAAATACACTAAGATATAAAATAGGCTGGACCTACCTACTTTTATCTCATACCCCTACTTTTCATCTCATATGACATATCAATGTTTTTAAAAACAATGTTTCTCAATATAGATTCAATATTGAGATTAATATTAGGCCTAATGAATGTATTCTATGCAAAAATCACTTTACTTCACACGTCTTGTTTTATTCTTTCAATATTTCTATCAAATATAGGGGCCAATAAAATGTCGTCTGCTCAAGATTAAAAAATAGGCTTAGTTGTAGACGTTCGTGAAATATGAATTTTAGAAAATGTCCTTTCTTATGCTGTAAATCCTATGCTTATTTAATGAAAGAAAGGATATGGCAGTTTGATGAAAATCCAGCCACACATCTACGATCGATCTATTTTGCTTATATGAGACTATATTAAGAACGGCCTTGACCCCTTTTCACTTTTCAAACGAGAACCTGCTTTCGTATTTGAGTGCAGAAAATGTCTTTACGAATCGTAAACTAATAAAAACCAAAATAAGGATCAGTATTCAATGTTAAAACGTATTCAACAAGCTGCATTTTACCTCAATACCTCACATGTAAAACCAATTTCTCTAACAGCATGGCCAGAATCCATTCCTGGGTTTTCCCAATTTTAATGGTGCGTTTGATTGTGTCAAATACAGTAATAATGGACATTAATACATGTAATATATTGGTCAAATTATATTTATAAGATATTTAAAAAACAAAACAAAACATAAATTTAGTCTAGTAATTCATAAACTACAGTGTAATATAAAATAACTTGTTTATTAGTTTTTTTCTTCAGTAAAAACAGAAAAGGAGTGATTTTGAAGGGCTCCAAAACGTATGAACTAAACGCACATTTAGATAACTTGTTCGTAAAATCATTTGATATTGCCTACAGCAATTATGAATACATGTACAACAATAATTCAGACCAAAAATGATAACTGATGATTAAAAAAAATCATTAATATAAGAGAAAACTGGATTATTATATATGAAATATTTTTTATTAAAAAAGAATATAAATATGTATAGCTGTCTAAAGCACACCCCCCTTCTAATTTATTATTTCTAAATTGTTTTTTTTTTCTCTTTTTTCCTAATTTGAATTAACTCTTTTATCAATCATATAAATGTATATATAAAAAAAGTTGTATTATATCTGTTCCACAAAATTAAGTCCTTCTTTGAAATTTTTTTTTAAAAATATATTATATAATTTGTAAAGGTGGAAAATTCCAATCAAATTCAATAACTTTTTAATTTCAATAACTTTTTAATTTCAAATAACATGTTAATTTTAAACATTTTTTTTAAATTTTACATGTAGATCTGGCAAGTGAGAGCCAATTGCAACCTCCAAGAACTGGATCAAATCCATGTTTTATTGAACAAGGAGTCCCTACAGTTTCAAGCCATTGTACCATTGACCATGTAGACAGTAGTAATGCAGGTATTTGAAAAGATTTTTAAAAATAAATTCAGAAATAATAATGTCATTTTCTCATTTTTCAACATATTATTATTTGTCATGACTGTTACATTATTTTATACCATATGTCACTTTAAATCATATTGGTCTATTTTCTTAGCATCACCTGTCACCAGTTGTTCAACTCAAGTTCTAAGATCAGGGAGCCCAGACACAGCTTGTAGCAGCAATGCAGGTAGGTGTCGAATAACTTATAATTTCTTCAATGGTATTTTTTTTCAACATACAACTGAATATTACTCAGTACATTATTTTTCTTAATACATTTTCTCATAAAATAATTTATATAAGGACTTTGTTTATTATAAACAGCATTACCAGAGATGAATGACAGTGTTCTTGAAGATAAGCGCAGGAGTACAAATCACTCAAAGAAAGAGAAGTAAGCTTTTAGAAACAATATTTATTCACAGATGTTTATTAACCATAATTGTTATTTATTTACAACTGATTTCTTTTGATTTTTTAAAGCCCTAAAATATGTATACACATAAATGTCCTACATTTTTATTATATAAATAAATGTAAATGAACAAAAACATATAATAATTACAGTGGATTAAAAAAAAAAATACAAAAAACCGACACACGGTGTCACACAAATAACCAAAAAAACAGAAACCAGCTGGTCAAATTGTGGACACTATCACAGCTATGAACAATATATTTAAAGAACATGAACAATGAATATGATTATTTTGAACCAAAATCTTTTTAAAGGGCAACAACTCTACATTTTCTTTTCTAAATTCATTGTATAATATACAAATATGAAATGTTGAATGTATAATGCAAATCTAACTTGCAATAATACTGCAAATTTCATTCAAGACATTCATATACATCAAATATATGGTATAGGCTGCTGTATATATAGCATATATTTAAATAAAGTAAATGAACATTTTTAATAATCTTTATGTCAACTAATATAAAAGAATTAATTAATTTACATGCACAGTATTTTTATAAAGATGAAGTGAATATTATCAAACATGTAGATAACAATTGTTGTTTAAGAGTAAAATTAAGGTGATTATTAGTGAAAAACTTAATGCTCATACACTGTTGCAGCACAAAAAAAATGAAACTGATCTGATAATAATAATAATGATTGGATTTATATAGCGCTTTTCTAGCATAAATGCTACTCAAAGCGCTTTACAATCATTATTACCCCAGCAGACCTTAACAATCCAGAATCTTTCTCAGTGCAAGCTGCCGTAATCAGCGCTAGAACACTAACATTCTGACAATATCTTTCACTGTCTATAGCCAGGTACCCCTTTTACACTTGGGTGGAGTGAGGAAATTCGTGTAAAGTGCCTTTCCCAAGGACACAACGTCGACTTGCCGCGGCCAGGATTCGAACTCACAACCTTTCGGTTTGGAGTCCGGCACCTTAACCACTAGACTACCGACGCCGATCCCCCCCCCTCTCCGAATTATATAACTCCTGTAACATTTCATGTATCATAGATGATGCTTTGATTTTTAATAAATTTATATATAAGTTAGGTTTTAGACCAAAAGTTATCTATAATAATAAAGCAGGTCAGGGATTTCTAACAAAAATGTATATGTGATTTTAGGACCAGGTCTGAGAAAAAAAGTGCAGATGATGTATATGCCTTACAGTGTGCTGTTCTTGAAAAAGAACTGGAAAAAAACAATCTACAGATTGAATTACTGCATTTGTTGATCAAGAAAGCAAAGAAAGAGGATGAGGAGCTTCCACTTACATCAGTGTTTACTTTGTTGCCTTAAACTATGACATAAATATATTAATTCTCAGAAGTCAATCAAGCAAACATCTGTGCCCACTAGTGGACCTAAATGTTAAAGTAAATGCCAACCCCTGTAATATTTTGGACATTTTTTGTTATTTTGGAAATAAATACAAATTATAGATTAAGTAAATACATAGTTTTTAAAAACTTCATTAATAATTTAGATTAAGTATGCATTGATCATCTTTAAAAATGGACATATTTCTAATTACATTAAAAAAAGTATGTTTTGGAAAATCTAAAGTTTATTTTTGATAAAAGAAATAGTGTTGCAATTAGTTTTATGTAACTCAATCTATGCAATAACTAAAGTAATTAATGATGAGGCATTTTGAGACATGCAACTTTTATAGCCTGTGGCCTATTTTATGGGAGTGCATCTAGGAGGTATTGAACCTTTATTTATCCATGTGGAGATTTGAACTCAGGGTGTGTTATTAAACCAGTGGAACACTTTTGAATTGTTAATTATTTATCTATTTAATTGTTTATAATTATAGTTGTTAAAGTCTATTACATGTTGTGTATTTCATTTTTAAAGTTATTTAGTTTTGTTAAAGTCTAAATTACATGTACTGTATTTCATTTTTAAAGTTATATAGTTGTTAAAGTCTAAATTACATTTACTGTGACAATACATTGTAAGAACATGTGAACAAACTTCTTTTTACTGTACAATTGTTGATTAAATTATGAATATAATGGCATGTTTATGCTTCCCTTATCATTAGCAATGGATGTCTACAATGTAAGAGCATGGGTGAATTAATATAATTGTTCAACAGTTTATGCTCTTGAAAAATAATGCCTTGTCACGTACTCCCTTACACCGCGTCCATCTTGTTGTCCTTGGTAGGGAGGCTGGGGAGGCTGATCCTGATCTGGCTCATCCTCATCTTCTGGCTCACCAAGTGTAATGCAAATGTTGTGCAAGACTGCGCAGGCAATTACAATTCTGCAAACTCTGGGCGGTTTCATGCGTACCTATAAATAAAGCGGTTAATAATAGAATTATTGAAAGTAATTAATGTTAAGTATATGATCTGTTACATTGTCAAAATTTTTTTTATAAAAAGAGATAAACTTAATGCTAATTTACAAGTGAATTACATGTATCCATGAATCTCAACACTTATAAAATTTTCATGGCTTTCATGGTCAATTTAATTAACATAAAGTTTTACTTGCTACTTTAAAAACATAACTATCCTAATTCAGAATAAATAATCAAAATCCTAAGTAAGGTGTATAGGTCTTTATCAAAAGAGAATCAAGTTAATATTAAAACTTGATTTGTTATTTAAAACTGGGAGAAATCATTTTTGTACATGGAGATCAAATCAATTAATTGAATTAATATACCTCTGAGTGTAAGACATGAAACCTTCTTTTAAGGCGTCCAAAAGCTCTCTCTATTTGGCTGCGCGTTTGACCGTGAGCTCTGTTGAATCTCTCCTGTGCATCATTCTGGGGGTTGAGGTAAAGGGTCAATAAGAAAGGGCGGCAGGCATAACCGCTGTCTCCGAGGAGAATGCCATGATCAAAACCTCCTTTATCTCCATCTTCCATATAAGTCCTTATCTGTTTTTAAGATTTGAATTAATTAATATTTAGGAATTCAAATAATTACCCTCACCAAATCTATTCATTAAATTAAACCACATTATATGATACCAAGATTGAGTGAAAATTAATGTATAATTATAATCTAAAGCTAATTTAAATAGACCCAAGTTCAAGTTCATAATAATTAATACCCGTCACATGCTTACATTAATTAAATTAATTTAGCAGCTATATTAAGCTAAATTAAAATTCAATAAAGTTATATATATTACTTAGGAAACTTTGTAAAGTGGCAGGATTACATAAACATGTACAGTACATCTTGCATGGATCTATACTAAGAGGGCAGGGTTTAATGAGTCCAGAGAAAACCATCATACTGTAGATAAAGGAGATATTTTCAAAAGCAGGTGTACATCACTTGATTATTTAAAATTTCAAAGTCATGCCACTCTCTTCAGAAAAAAGTTTTTGGTATATGTGCTCTCTCTCTCTCTCCCTCTCTCTCTCAAGTGTCTCAGTTTGATGGTGATGAGCAGAAACCACAAATTTATTGTCATGTTTGTAGGTCTTGATAATAATCAACAGTCTGCTCTCTATTCTGTATATTATAAGATACATGGCCCTTAGGTTCAGGTTTCAGGGTAGAATTTTATTGCACATATATTGAATATACTGTACTTGAGCTTCTCAAATGAACAGGCCTTAAATGTTATCTACTGCCTAACATGTTATATTTTCCCCAATAGGCTTTAAAATGTTCATTTTTATTTCTTATTTCAACAGATACTTTTCCTGGAAGACTTTTTAGCTAAACAGACTTCCCATTTATCGGGATATTCAACTGGAGAAGTTGATACTTGAGTACGAGTACAAAACATCGTCAAGGTTTCGTTCTTTGAAATGTACGAAAGACTTTGGGAAGAATATAGGTAAATTTAGATATGTAAGTAAATAATCATTGTATTTGCAATGTTTGTTAGCATATCGTTAATGTGAAAGGTAAAATTGCACATATCTCTCATAGTTGAATTATTTAGTTTTCAATTACACCCCTATCACACAAAACTAGGGGGTATTAATATTAAAGCAATTATCTTAGCCATCTGTCTGTCTGTGAAATTGTGTCAAATCATTATAATACATGTATGTATAATGGATGAACATTATGATCTAATAGTAGTATAAATAAAAGATTATTTATTATGTTCCGAGGGTATGTCATGATTTTGACCCAAAACATTTGGGCTGCAAAGTTCATTGTCGCTAAAAGGAAAGGTACAAAATTTGTGTTTGGTCTACCGGTATACCTTCCTTACTGGAAAACTTCTGATGCTCCCACTTCTCAAATTGCTTATTACCTGTGAAAAATGCAAAAATGTAATAATTATTTTTTTCCTGGAATATAACCCTCAATAAGTTGTTGTTGGATCTCATGTGACCATCAAGGCTCGTGGGCCTCGAACTTTCGTTGAGCCTGCTATTGATTACTATTATTATTATTTAGGAGATATCTGTCCATCAACAGACTGGAAACAAACTATCCCTTAATCAGATCATCTCTGGGTTTCCAAAGCCCAATATTTCTTTTCTGTCAAGTAGGGAGAGTCGAGTTTAATATTGACAAAATAGATAGAGTGAAGTTTTATCCGTCCTTGTCCTGCACCTTAAAAGCCCGTGTAGACAGATATTTTTTACGCCCCTTGTTCCTCTGGGTGCAGAAGATTGTGGCTAATCATATTATATTGCCCTAAAGAAGGTTGCAACAGAGCTGAATTGACCTCGGTTGGGATTTACAACAAAGTGAGACAGGTCTTTGACATAAATGGATATTATTATAGCATTGCTGGAGAGACTTTTATATATCCTGCTTGCAAAAAAAAATGGTCGGCTCGATTTAGAAAATACTACAACAGTTGAAATAAGGACACCTGCTCCAATTGCCGTGCATCCTCACCTCCTTAATTAATTTCTTTAAAATTTGGCCATTTCGTTTCAATTTCTTTTATTATTATGATTAACGAACATGTTCTCACCAGTTGTGACTGGTATTAAGAAGATTTTAACCACAAGTTTCAAAAAATATTTACAAATTATGCGTTTTATTTTCATATATATTTTTTATTTAAAAAAATTTTAATATCTGGACGGCTTTTCTTTACATATTTTTTTTTAGGTTTTCATGTGATGCATTCATTACAGCATTTTTTTTTTTACAAGAAAGCATCTTATTTGGATGTAAATAATTTTACTCGTTCTTTGAAAAAATACATTAAAAAAATCGTATATAATAATTAAGAGCTAATATCGGCCTTTCAATGCTGAAACCATTGTTTTAAAAGGATGACTCAAAAATCTATGCAATAAAAAGTTGGTGTGGCATTCCACCTTAAGTGATATGTTTATTCATTTAAATACTAGTACCTTCATTTATCACATGCCCTGAATTTATTCCCTTGTCAATTAATATAACATGTTCACGCATCATTATTGTTGCGCACCACGTGCCCGTCTTCATTTTAATGAAAACAAAGAGAGACAATTCAAGCCCTCATGATTAAGTTGACAGAATTTCAGGGGACACGGATTAAAAAGAAGAAGAAGAAAGGGTCAATGTCTTGAAAACGGATATAATTTGAAGATTTCAATCTGTAATAATTAAGAATTGATCAGAAATTATGGCCCCATAAGAGGAACCAGGTAATTGACGGTGTTTGTATAATTTGTACATTAAGATTTACTTGTTTAATCCTAATCAATAAAAAAGTTCCCCAAAATACCAACGAGTGTCAGTACTAATTCTATAGCCTCCAGGTACTTAGCTTAATGGCAATGATAGCATACTCTCATTAAACGGTGTTAAAAATTAAGGCGGGGCGTTTTTTACTCCCCTTAATTTAACGCGTTAAAATTTTACGGATTTATAAAACTCCTAAAAATTTGTAAAAATGAGCAGCACGTTAAAAAATATCCGTTATACGGTATCACCTCCCTGCTTGGTTACATCCTGAAAATTGATTTCACCAAGAAGGTTGTCAAGAAATTGGCAGGCGAGAGTTCAAAGACAGGTATGTGGACAACTAATGTTGGGAATGAGTATGGTCAAGTAATCATGTCCGTACTTACAACTGGGGAAGGCTATGGACTAAGTCCAATGATTCATGGCTTGATAAGACGGTATAGAGAGGCAGAAGTCCAACCCTTTCATCTCCTCTGTGTTGACAGAGACTGCTGTGGAAATAACCAGCTGAGAAGAACGTTTGCCGACTGAACGGAGCTGTCAGTACGAATAGACATTTAATAATAATTATAATGATTGTTTTTATATAGCGCCTTCCTAGCATAAATGCTACAAAAAGCGCTTTACAATACATTATTACCCCCAGCAGACCATAACAATCCAGAATCTTTCTCAGTGCAAGCTGTCGTTAAGGCGCTAGAACACTATCATTCTGACAATATCTTTCACAGTCTTTGGCACTTCACGAGATGTCTATCCCATGCACTGAATGCCACCTTTATGTCTTGTCTCAGCCAGTGCATGTGGGATCCAGAAGACGTGGCAGTTTTGATCGCTGCAAAGAGGGCTGAGTTGGAAGTGTTACATATTGAAAACCAGACAGACAAAGATGTCTTTCGCCACATCAAAATTTGCAATGCACTGTAGAAGAACTACTCGAGGTATTGAGGAAACCATCCGCCTCATCACCCAGTTGATGAAGTCTCTTGATGGTGACAAAGGTCGAGACACCCATGAAGTGCGCCTTATTACCAGTGTTCGGATGGCAAAGATCTGGAAACAGCAACAGAAGCATGTGCAATGTATACAGGATCCTCCAAATGTCCAGTTATACACCCAGACTGGTGTTAGCGAGAAAATAAAAATTTATTTTTACTGTATCACAATACATACATGGTGATATGATTTAGGCATCATGAGACTTTGCAATCAATACGATCAATGAATCTATGTATTGTTACATCTCTTATCATAAAACGTTAAAAACATGCCAAATTCATTGAATTATTAAGTTTCTTTATCCCCGAATTACCACAGATCAAACTCCACCTCTAACAGAAGAATTGTCATCATTCGAGATGACACATGGGACATTGAACTAATGCTATTAGCAGACAAGGTCTCCCTGATTTCAACTGCTGGGCAGGAAGATGAAATCACAAGTGTTACTGTGGACCATTATACGAGTCACGTCTCCTTACACTCCAACATTTCCACAGCAGTAAAGGTAACATTCCAAATGTTACTATAATAATCAATAAATGTATTACCTAACCTGAAGTATAAACTTTCACTGAGCTTTTCTGATCATTTGTTGTCCAAATATCAGTCTTTTAACACTTCATTAAAGAATCACTGGGTCAATTTCAATTAAACGTCGTAACAAAAAGGCTACAGAAGCTGTCGACCAAAAAAGGTGAAACTTAATGTGGTTACTTCCTTGGGAAGCATTGATTCTTAGTTATAGAAATCATACCCCCCCCCCCTTTATGGGAAGAGTACGACCACACTACGAAATCCAAGTTCTACATGGAAATATATAATAGAGTGATATTTTATTGATTTTATTATGTGAAATTATTTTAATTATTTCAGTCACTTAATACTCACGCGTATTTTATATTATTTTACGAATCGCGCAACTTTTCGATACCCGCGGAGTTTTAGGCGCACTGTCAATAAATACAACATTAATTGGTTTTTAATTAACTTATGTTCGAGAAGTCGTTACTAACTTGACTTGAGGGTATTTTATAGGATTGGGCAGTTTTGATAACCAAGCTTGCGATTGTCTAGGGACGATTTCAAGCCGATCTCTTTGTTTAATCCCAGAAAGCTTTAGACCATATGAGAAAGATATACGTACATTATAGTACAGTGTTACATTTATGATAACATATTTATTATTATTGAGATGAGATCTCAGGGCAGAGACTGTAAGTTGACTTCTATTTCTATCTATTCTAATTGTATACTTTACGATATTTCATCGTCATTGATTTTTTAATGTAATTTTATGAAGATATATACTGAATTCAACGAATTAAATGCGTTTAAACAGAGTCTAAACTATTGGGGCCTATGGAAAAGTATTTGTCAATTTGTTATAACGAATTCAAGAAATTTGATTTAACAAATTAAATTTGTTACAATAAATTCAAAAGTTGTATACAAAATTAATATGTTTTAACAAATTTTAAAATTCGTTTGAATGAAATTAATACGTTATCACAATTTTTTAAAATCGTTTTAACAAAATCTACAAATTTGTTATAATAGATTAAATTCATTATAACCAATTCAAAGGAATTGTAATAACGAATAAAATTCGTTTTAAAAAAATGACAATTCGTTATATTGGATTCAAAAATATTTTTATATAGGTCCTAAATGGGCTTCCATAATACGGTTATTCCTTGTATTTGCAATATTTTATTATGCTGGTTTTCATTTGCAGACTGAAGAATGTAAAAAGCTTGTAAATGCCTTGTGCCAGTTGCGGCCAGGGACTGTTCTGGTGAAAGGAAAGCTTAATGGGCCAAAAGATTTCAAACGCCTTACTATTATCAGTTTTGGTACGTAACATCCTTAAATCTCAGAAGTAAATTTAGAGCAACTGGTTTAAATATCGTGAAGATGTTCGTGATTTGAAACAAAAATTAGATCATTGCCATGAAATTGCTAGAGAAGAAACCAAGAAAAGAAGCCAAACTCAAACGAAATATTATGTTCAAAATGTGAGAAAAATCATACTGTGTGTCGTTTCCAACCTCAACAAACATAAGAAACCAAACTTGAGGAATTTGATGTGTAATAGGCCAATGCCGGTTAAAATGCCGAGAAGTTTGACATCGGCAGTTATCGGAACATCCATTTTCGTAAGCAAAAATGTCGCTTCGTCAAGACGGCCTAGGACGCAATCATATAACATACACCAAAGGAAAGGATTATAACTATTCAGAAAAAAAGAATTAATATAATATTAAATAGAAAACGCCTTACTATTATTTGGTTCGACAAAATATGCAGTCAAAACGATGACATCTTCATAGACACACTACAACGGTTTTTTTTTTCAAATTTCTAAAAATAGCACCGATTTCGAAAAAACAAACGAAGCAGACAAACTTTACAATGGCATGTTAATTTTGTGATTCTTTTGATATCAGCTTACAGTTTGAGAGAATAACGTCTGTTGTAATGTAAATAGCATGATGTGTATTGTGGAACCTGCATTTAACAGTACTGGACAGATGTTACGTACATATAATGTAATATGTGTTGGAAATGTGCAAACCTGTGACTGTGTTAAGGTAATTCCACCCTCCTATGATATCATAGGTTTTTGCAAAAACTGTAATTAGTTTAAATTTATAACAATATCTCTTGGAAGAATGCTTTACAATATGTGTAATGAAAAATATTGTTAAGTTAAAGAATTTAAAAAGTGCATATTTTCTATATTTAATCATTTATTAAATCTTTAAAGAATGTTGACAAGGGCAATAACTCCTTCTAGGGTCTCTTCATTCAGGCATTTGCTTTATTGTAAAAACAATTCCCTGATATTCACAATTCAAAAGTATCTTTTGAGTAGGAAGTATTCAGGAACACTCAACATCAGAATTATGCAATTTAACCAGTTTTTACACATTTTTATACCCCCGCTCCGAAGGAGAGGGGGGTATACTGTTTTACCCTTGTGTGTCTGTCCGTCTGTCTGTCTGTCTGTGTGTCCGTCCGAAACAAATTTCCGTCGCAGTTTTCTCAGCAACTACTCATCGTAGATGCTTGAAATTTTAACACAATCTTCTCTGATGCATGCCATATGGTGGGATACATTTTCGTACAAATCCGATGTCAACTTCCTGTTTGTCTGTGCGTCTGTCCATTTCATACATAACAAATTTTCGTCGCTGTTTTCTCAGCAACTACTCATCGTAGATGCTTGAAATTTTAACACAGTCTTCTCTGAGGCATACCATATGGCGGGATACATTTTTGTTTAAATCCAATATCAACTTCCTGTTTGTCTGTGCGTCTGTCCATTTCATACATAACAAATTTTCGTCTTAGTTTTCTCAGCAACTACTCATCGTAGATGCTTGAAATTTTAACACAATCTTCTCTGAGGCATGCCATATGGTGGGATATATTTTCATTCAAATCCGATGTCAACTTCCTGTTTGTCTGTGCGTCTGTCCATTTCATACATAACAAATTTTCGTTGCTGTTTTCTCAGCAACTACTCCTCATAGATGCTTAAAATTTTAACACAATCTTCTCTGAGGAATGCCATATGGTGGGATACATTTTCGTTCAAATCCGATGTCAACTTCCTGTTTGTCTGTGCGTCTGTCCATTTCATACATAACAAATTTTTGCCGCAGTTTTCTCAGCAACTACTCATCATAGATGCTTGAAATTTAAACACAATCTTCTCTGAGGCATGCAATATGGTGGGATATATTTTCGCTAATCTCGGATATCAATATCCTGTTTGCCTGTGCGTCTGTCCATTTCATACATAACAATTTTTTGTCGCAGTTTTCTCATTAACTATTCATCGCAGATGCTTGAATTTTTATTACACTCTTTGTTGAGGCATGTCATATGATTGTATTTATTTTGATATGAATCTGATGTCAACTTCATATTTTTCTGTGCATCTGCCTGTAATTGAACTTGTGTATTTTAACATGACAGTGCTTATTTACATCAGAGCGGGGGTATTACTAGTGAGCATTGGCTCACAGATTTCTTGTTCATAATACTGTTTACAGAAAATGTGTGATTTTTTACGTTGACATACACTTCTGTTTAATTATGTTTCGCATTTTAAATAATATGGTGACCCAATATTTTTTGTAATAATTGGAAAATTTAATGTTTATTAAATAAAAATGAATGCATTTTTGTACTTTGAACCTATAAAATTGTGAGGGGGGAACACTTTAAATGATTCTTAGGATTCAACGATTTCTAGGAAAAATAATTGACACAGACCTGCCTACCCTTTTCGTTGCAAGTGTAATTTCAGAAAAAAAATTTGGTGGAATTTTAAAGGTAAAAGCGCAGACAATCATATTTTGTTGTTTTATTATAATACTTATTTTCTTTCAAAACCAACAAAATTGTACAATTCCAAAACAAACCTGGCACAAACTTTTCTTTTTCGAATCATCTTTTGGCAAGAACGTGTTTCTAAATACCAGTATTCTATATTAAACTCAAATCAACCGCACACCCTTAATGAAGCATTGGTCAATTTGTATCAAATCACTTTAATGAAGGCTTGCGTTTGCATGTTTATACAAATTGTACATAATAACTTTTCTTCTTTTTAACACTCGCATTTCATTTATTTGCTCAATTTAGTTCATTATCCCCTCGCGCAACTAGTTGCGGACGGGATATAGCATCGCGAATGTGTGTGTGTTAGTGTGTTCGATACACCTTATGGGCAAGATTGACAGAGAACCTTTGCATTAAGTACTCTCAGCGTATACATACTTGTTTTAACATTGCTTTGAACAAGATAGAGAGGGTTTACTTACTGTAATATCATTTAATTGTTAACGTAAGCAGTGCCTTCTCGTGTTCTTCGTCGCCCGAGTGGCGCAGTGTTCTAGAGTCGCAGAGATAGGAGTCCATCCTTGTGTCGCGGGTTTGAATCCCAAAGTGGGACGTGGAGACTGGTCCTTCCTTCAGATGAGACCTATAAACCGAGGTCCCGCGTCGCAGTAGCTGCTAGCACGAAAAAGAAGTCTCACTACTCAATGGCCCTGAGTGCCGAGTATAGGACAAACCGAAATAATAATAACAAATATACATGTATAAACTAAGATCATTGGCTTAATACCTCGGAGCAATGGAACAGATTTTCAAAGAATTCATGCATTTTCACTATATATAATCATTAGAGCCCCGCCCTAACACCAGAACCCCTGACCCAGGGGCCATGAAATAAACAGTTTTGGAAGAGGCATCATTCCTCATTATAATCGAGCTATATGATAAACGGGATGACTAACTTTTCTATAGTCAACTTCCCTTACTTATGCAGCAATATACCTTCATCACCTGCATACGGAGTATATATATCTCAGTTGATTCGATATGCATGAGCATGTTCTAGGTATGAACAATTTCTAAAACGAGGTAAATTATTGACAGGCAGGTTGATGAAACAAAAATATCAACAGTCTCGTTTAAAGTCATCATTTCGTAAGTTCTAAGGTCGATACAATGACCATGTCAGCAAATACAATTTTTCATTGAGTCAAATGCTGACTGAATTTTTTCATACCAATTGTTAGTCCATTATTTATACACTGAATTGACGACGGATTTTTTCCGTTATTTTCTGATCATGACAAGGAGCACACGGCGGGTGTGACCGGTCGGCAGGGGATACTAACTCCTCAACCTCCATGGCACCTGATCCCTCCTCTGATGTTTCGGGGGTCCGTGTTTGCAGTGCTCTTGTTTTGTATTGTTTTACGGACTTTTAGATTGAATACCGTTCGTTATCTCCATATCCTGCTCCTTGCATTGTTTTACTATTGTTTGAAAGGCTTTCATTTTTTATCATTATTTTTGTACGGGGTACAAAGCTAAGCAGGGGGAAAATGTAGCATTATTATTTTTTATCTTTATTATTTTCTTACGTTTACTTTTCTTATTCAGTAGATTAGTATGTGTTATTTTTTTACTTTCATTATTAGTAGATTAGACTGCGAACAGGTCATGGGATGCTGTTAATTAGGAGGTGGATTTATACAATATTAGTGATTTATAGCATTTAGATTTGATAGCTTGACCTTCGTTTAGTTCAGGGTTGATTAAGAGGAATCATAAACTATACAAGCAGGATATATTAAGGATGATATTGAAAGGAAATTGGAAGAGTATTTTAACAATGGGAATTAAACTTGAGTTTCTTTGGATTTATACGTTATTACATTGACTAGATTATATTTTACTTTCATATAGATTTAATAAACGTTTTACCATTATTATGTGTTTCATTACAAAGAGGAATTAATATTTGGAGCTACCAAATTATGAATGAGAAAAGGATTTACTCGGAAACGCTACATACGGTTTGCCAGAAACCCTGGGTTCGTGTCCCGGTTGAAACTTGATTTTTCACCACCTGTGACATACGGAAAGCGTCATAACTACCGAATCAAGACCCACTATGAGAACAACTACTGAAAGATCGACAACTAAGGAGAGACTTATAACTACCAAAAGACCCACCATGAGAACAACTATCGATATATCAACAAAGAAAACTAAGACAAATGTACCTAAACCAGTTCTGAGGAATACAGGGGGTAACACAATAAAATTCCCGTCAAAGGTCCTCACGAGTTACTTACTGAACGACTTAACTTAAACGGATTGTAAACAGTTAATGAAGCCTAACTCAGATTATTCGAATAATTTAATGGTCAGCTGTATACTCCGAGTTTAGAAAGAAAAAATCAATAAGGCCAAGGGCCTTATAATATAGGTCTCCCGAGTATCATGCCACAACTTTCCAACAATTGAACTGGATTCATGTTTTAAACTAGAGTCCATGAAATTCACAATTTTGAAAGAGGCACCATTGCTTATCATAATTATACACTCAGCATGCTTATTTTGGTTACTTAAAACTAAGAGGTAGATCACAGTAACAAAGAGAAAATGGATTTCCACTTTTAGAGAATTTCAGGGCTTCTTCTGTTAGGGCGGGTCCACAGTTGAGCTCCCCATCCCACAGGAACCACTGACCTTGGGACACATCTTTCAAAATTTTGGAAATTTTAAAAAAAATTATTTCATCATGCTGTTGATTAATACCAAAGTGCAGACTTCAAAGCATAAAATTATTTCAGACTATGTTAACCCCCCCCCCCCCCAAAGTACCTCTGTCCCAGGGGACAGGAAATTAACTAATTTTGGAAGAAACAAGGAACATGCAGTCGATATCGAACACACGCGGTTTTAGAATGGACTCAAACCCAACTACTGTGTCACTTATACCACAGCCATGCATTAGGAGCAGCGATAAGAATGGTGTGCCAAAAATGTACATGTACCATCTTCTGGAATTCATTTTTTTGTTTATACAGGGAAACCAGAGAATCCAAAAGGTCAAGACCTCCCATCAATTTGTTGTATGTTTCAATAATGTTAGGCCGCTTAACTATGATGAGTTGCTTTGCCTTTTTGTCCCGTCTCTGCACCTCTCCAACTGGATTCAAACCAACGTATGATATGATACAGCATCCACGGATTTGTTGTCAACCCACCTCAATGCTATTATGTTACAGGATGTTTCATCTTTGAAGTCAACAGATCTCCTTCCTTCTTTATTTAATTCTTTTTCTGACTTCAGAATACAACCTTTCAGCCTGTTAGATCTTACTATGCCTAAGTACCAAAGTGATCTATCCTGTAAAGCTTTAACTAAGGGCAGGGATGCACTGTCATGAACAGAGGTAGACTTTTGGGTTTTAAGTTTTTTTGTTTTTGAGTTGATAAAAAGTCCCAAAATCATCAGTCAGATGATTCACATTCAATAGAAGATGAAGACATTTCATCCAAATCACATTTCCTAATTTTGAAAGATATTTTTTAAATTGTTTTCACAAATACTCACTGTATACTCTAGAAATTGTCCGAGGAAACTCTAGCTCTGCACGGTGGTAGGTTTTTCATGGAGGCAGTCATGATTGTTAGGATTAACAAGTCATGTGACGTAGAGTTAGGTTAAGATGTGAAACTAAACTTTGCTAATATAGTAATGGAGAGTTAAAATCAAAGGGAGATACTTTATTATACACAACAATTATCAGTAAGCATACCATCCAAGTCCATGTAGCATATATGCTACATGGGGCACTAGAGGGTAAATTCTTTGAAAATCTTCTTCTCTTCTCCTGGGTATTAAGTAAACTATGTAAGTACATACATAAATAGTTATGATGAGCAAGAGTGCCTCTTTTAGATTTGTGAATTTTATGGCCCCAGGTTCTGGTGTTAGGGCGGGGCTCTATTGATCATATAGTGAAAATGCATTAATTCTTCGAAAATCTTCTTCTCTGCTTCTGGGTACTAAATAAACTAACTGGGTACTAAATAAACTAACTAAGCACACAGTTATAATCAGCAAGAGTGCCTTTTCCAAAATTGTGAATTTTATGACCCCAGGAACAGGGGTTCTGATGTTGGGGCGGGGCTCTATTGATCATATAGTGAAAAATCATTAATTCTTTGAAAATCTTCTTGTCTGCTTCTGGGTATTAAATAAACTAAGCACATAGGTATGATAAGCAAGATTGCCTTTTCCAAAATTATGAATTTTATGGCCGCAGGGTCAGGGTTCTGGTTTTAGGACGGGATTCTATCGATTATATAGTAAAAATACATTAATTCTTTGAAAATATTTTCCTTTGCGTCTGGTTTTTATGCCAATGATTCAAATATATATATTTATGATGAAGAAACGGTTGAACTTTTTGAGCGATGGGAATCAGTTTGAATGCATCCACGAAATCTGTCTTACACAAGAGTTAAAAATTTTCTAGTGTTTTAAGAATCTTGATTGTATCATCTATACGTATGTATTGTAACGAATATTCCTCTTTGTCGATAAGACTGTTTATACTTGCTTCTGTATCTGAATTGTGTGGGGACGATAAGTCAACTATCAATCTAATTTTTTTTTATAATATTTCCCCTGTGCAACACCAATGGGGCTAACACGATAAATGTCGAAAGGTGATTCTTCATATGGACCGCCCAAGTATCCCTTTTCAACTTCATGTTTGATTAATTCATCCACTATTTCAGGTTGACTTCTTGCAGAAAGTAAATTTCTACATTCTAAAGAAGATTGAGGTAACTCAGATATTCCAGTCTCAAAACCATATTCAAACCATCTAATAAAGCATGTACAAAGTTCACATCTGGGTGGTAGGCTAGTTCTTGCTCAAGGATGTGAATATTGATAGGAGTCATTGATTCAACGATGTAGTTCTGACTTTCAGGTAGTCATTGCTTGTCGGCATGGTCGTTGTCCTTTTGTTTCGCTTTTCATTTGTTGCAGTTTGCAAGTGTATGGTTACTCAATTTGCAATCTGAACATACATGTAGGAGGTTGCACGAGTTGCGATGACATCCGTTTCGGCTATTAAAATTGTTGCACACTTCTATTACTTTGTGAGTAATTCTGGGTCGGCCTTGCACATCAAAACGATTAGAGTTGGGTTTCTGTTTTTTTAATCTATCTGGCTTCTATTTTCAATGATTTTTGTTTTTGGACAAAAGTGTGTAGCATGTCCTATGCTATAACAATGTTCACATCTGACTACAGACTGTCCTGCGATTATGGTGGTAAATAATTTTGTGTCCCTGATTGACCAATCAATTTGGATATTTCTTTGTATAAGAAGAGCACTGGCTCTGGCTGAAAATGCTTTATGGTATTCGTAAAATGAGGAGCCTCTGGTCATTGAAGTCATCTCTACAATATCCCTCTCGTATGCATCCAGCTCCTCACGTCTCCACGGATATGTAGCGCATAAGATGTTTTTTATACTTAGCAAAAGCTATTATGAACTTATTCAGGGTCAAATTTCTGGAGAGTCTATAATCGTGGTGATGTTTTAAGACGTCCTTCATTGTATTTGTGTTCGTCTGTTTTATGCGGCATTATTAGTAGGGCTAGATTCATGTCCTTACCTTGAATAATAATATTTCGTATGCTCGCTGGTACTGTTTCGATATATGGGACTGAGTCCGACGCTACTCTAGCAGTTGTGGACCGGTCTGTTGGTAAGGATGTTATCTAGCTTCCCGTGTTTGGGTGTGCATCATTTCCTTCCCTTGACATCTTCAAGTTGTTTATTTCTTTGGCCATATCAAGCACCGATTGTTTCATGCTTTCAACACCGCTTGTAAGGGCTTCCATATTGCTGCTTTCAGATGTAAACATCTGCCCTGTCTCGTTTTGCGATGACAACATCCGCCCAGCCTCGCACTCAGTACGTTTCTCCGAAGATGCCGGAAGTTGGCTTACAGAATCGCCATTTTGACTGTGGTTTAAATTGTTCGACCTAACTTCGATTGGGTCATCGTTTCCGTGCGATCTTTCATTTTTTAGAATGTTTTTCTTGTAAATTTGAAGCAATTGCGATTTCTTTAGCGACAGTGGCACAATAATATTGGCCAATTTAAGTTTGTTTACCAATTCAGCCGAAGACCAATTGTCTGGCTCGTTCAAGTTCCATCTAATAGTATTATCACTACGCGTACATATTCTCTGAGATTGAGAAGTAGCTTTTCTTTTCCTTCCAGTCATTGTTTATATAGAATAACGCAAAACAACAGATATTAAAGATTTAGGTCAAAATTAATACTGCATGCAATGGTCCGTGTCAGTGTAAACACAAACAATATGTACATTGTGGCGATATGTAACTGGCCAATGGCTTGTAGACCGATGGCCTGATATTCTGAATGTCGATGACCTTCCTGTGTGAGGCCGATGGCCTGTAATAATTCATGTGACTGGCCGATGGCCTCAAATGTAAGTGACCGATGACCCTGTGAATAGTTTGGCTGATGGCCTTTAACTTGAGTGGCCGATGGCCTTGGTGAATTAAGTGGCCGATGGCCTTGAACTTGAAAGGCCGATCAGGGGAAACTACTCATAATTTCCTAGTACGGGCATTTTAAACATGAACACATTCAACACATGAACATGTGTTATTTTCCCCCAAAAGAAAACTCACTCGACATTTACAAACATATTCATGGCCATCGGCCTAGACACACACGCATATAGGCCATCGGCCTCTACCACAAGGCCATCGCCCATGTTATTCACCAAGGCCATAACACATGAACATATGTTATTTTCCCTAAAAAGAAAACTCACTAGAACTTTAGATACATATGCAGGGCCATCGGCCTAAACACACCTGTATAGGCCATCGGCCTTGTTATTCACCAAGGCCATCGGCTTAGCAAGTTCAAGGCCATCGGCCACTTAATTCACAATTGACTTTCCATAACTTATTTACAACTACTCCTCTGTTTGTCAAAACTTGGGGAGCCTGTCCATTTTCCTTTTATATCGTAAAAATGCAACATATGCTGTTTCACGAACTACTCTATTTAGACACCAAGTCAAAGTCACTATGCTGTGAAATACATGGACATAGAGATAAAATGTAATTTTCTGCATAATGCTCGAATTCCTTACAGCACACACATTCTCTTTGACTTGGGAGAATGTCACAATGTCCACACGAGTACCTATTGGTATCATTTCCTCTCTCATTTTCTTCATTCATAAATGAATAAATTCATAAAATAAAACTTTAATTTAATAAAATTCATAATCAAACCAGATTTAACAATTTCATTTGCAATGAATTCTGTAATTACGTTTCCATGCATGGACTAAGACGTTAAGCGATATCAATTTATCATTCTTTACTAAAGAAAACCTTGGATGCTGTAAAACATAATTGTACATGACACTTCAGCTCAACAGAGTGTTGAAAGGAATGTTATGAGAATTCATTAAATTCTTGTAAATGAACAAGTGACTGATGACTCGCCCTACGAAAGAGTGTTAAAATTTAAATGACCTGTGATAAGGCTTTATACAGAACGAGTATTTTACATTGATATTTTGAGTAAAAGTCACCAAGCACAGATCATCAAAGGTCAAGTATAATATTTCTGTGAAAATTCATAATTATTCATTACTGGAACATTATTGTTTGCGAGATATTGCCATGTGGGCTTTTAACTGTACCAATAAATCGGAACAAGACATGAGTATATATTTAAATTCTTACGCACCTGAAATTGAGGGAAATAGAGTCCAATAAACACGAAACACTATTTAAGCGACATTTTGAAAAGACCAGAATAGGCTACATTTTAATTAATTATAAAATTATCTCAATAATTTCTTGGTTTTATTTCAAATTTAAAATGCTTTTTACAATTTGTCAGTTTAGGTATTTATAGCCGCAATACTGTTTTGAGGAAAAGATTTTTTTTATTCTTGACAGTACTCAACAAGATCACAAGTATACCTGACGATTGGTTCATGTACTTTGCCCCTTCCCCCTTCTGAAAATAAAACTAAGCAATATATACATGAATTACTTGTCCGTTATACCAATACTTCGATATGTCATATTTTCCGCATTTGTCAAGTTTTAGAGATTGGCCCTTTACATTAAAGCATGCACTCGGTATATACATGTACATGACTGAACATTACGCGGCGCCAAGTCAAAAGAACATTATTTCGGCGTAAACCTCTAACATGCTGGAGTAAAAAAAAATACTAGCAATTTTCATATTCTGTGAATAAAGTTCAATGAACAATCTCTAAAACTTGACTGACAATAAAACGGAAGGTGTGGTATAATAGACAAGGAATTGATTATCTGCCAAGTTATCGGTCTAAAAAAAAAATCTCAGTTAGGATGGGGTATTTCCTGGAAATCTCCCCCTCCCCCCTAAATCCGCGCATGATATCTGCCTCAGGAAATACTTACTCAAGAATGCGTCCATTTACTTCCAGTTGTCAGTTTTCTAGAAAATTTTTATATTAAAATTGTTTCCATTACATATTTATTCAAACAATAAAACCTCAGTGTTCATACACGCAAGTGATTGTTCCTCAATTTATTGCCCGCAGTTTTTTTTTCCTTCGGGACTTATTTTCTCTTGTGCTGGCGTCTTGAAATAGTAACCACAAGTTTAAGAGCATATGAAATCAGATTGTATACTTAAAATAGTTTTTTTTTCTTTTCTCTTAACTAAATTAGAGTGAAATAATTCAAATTAAAATATTTATAGAATGAAAGCGCTATGTGATACAGATTTTCAGGCCTGTATGAAGCAATTAATATCCGTTGAGGGGCACAACAAAGAAATGTTATTTCGAAGTAGTAACGGGAAGGGGGGGGGGATTTAAAATTACTTGCGCATAAATTAAAAAGGTGCCAGACAAATGCTTATTAACTACAGATTCTTAAGGACGGGGAAAACCCATACCCTCTGATACTAAAAAAGAGCGTTCTGTTTTAGTATCAGAGGGTATGAATTAATAAAAGGCTTAAACTAGAGCCTTCTTTCCACTTAGATTTTGGATTTTTCGGTTGTAACTTTCTGAATACTGAGTATATCATAGAAAAAATATTATTTTAAAGTGAAAAACCTACTGGGGTACGGAACAACTGAGGGGGGGGGGGATGTTCCAAGCACCTGTGATACATGTAACTACATTTTCGGATTCCCACGGATGATATAAATCCGACGATGACGTAATTTGTGTTGTTCCGTTCATTGTTCATTATACTTAGCATAAAAAAATCGCTGTGTGCCCGGTTCAAATGGCTATGCAATGTTAAAAAAAGAATTCTAAACTTTTTCAAAGTGTAAGAGTCCTGGTCCTATAAGATGAATAAGAAATAACACACAGTTAAATATTTTGCGGAAATATTGAGCACACTCAGTAAAGGGCATTAAATACAAATTACATGTATGTACATTCGTTAGCCTCTGCGGTGATCCCTTGTCAGTTGTGTTATTTTAATTTCCACTTTCACCCTTACCGGCTTCGGACGAAACAGAATCGGTCGAAGAATTAAGAATAATCAATTTGCGTACATTCTTGACTCAAATATACAAAGCCTATTCTTAACAGACAGATCTACGCATAACTTTGAGATATCAACATATCTGTTCCCAAAAATTTGCCATAATTTTAGATAATCAAGAGCACTTTTTACTATACTTATGTAACTAGATTTTGTCGAGTGTCTCTAATGACGTCACAAAAAGGGGAAGTTACTCTATTGATGAACGTTATTTTTAGCGATATTTGAACAGGTAAATAAAGAAAACCACGAGGTTTAAAATTAAACGAATATTGTAATTCCTTTTTTGTCTTTTTATGTTAACAACATATATTATATACATGTATATCAATTTCCTTGATATTTGACCTTTTAAATAGTTGCTGAGAAATCTAACCCTTAAACAGATGCTGCAAGGGTTTTATATTTCACATCTGTATTTTTTCTAGAAAGGCCTTACTTTAGGTACCAACGTATTTGATCTGGATTTCAGAAAGCTTAACCTTCTCTATGTTGCCATACGGGGGCATCAGTGTTTCACAAACACATTTTTTTTCCAGACACTTCCTTTCAAATACTAGTACATGATGAAAGATTTTTTTATTTACACAAGTGTATGTACAGTAGTGAGAGAGGGGTATAGCTATCGAATTGATTTTTGATGGAGGCTTTCGACTGAATATTAAAAATGATTAAATATTTCCTTTTTTTTATTAATCGTCGGTGTTTTACATGATGCAATAATTAGACCTACGTGTGTGTACTATTATAAGCATACACATCTTTGATGAAAGCGGAAGGATTAAAAGAACGTCTTTTCGCATACATAATATACATTGTATAGAGAACGAATACACACGAAAGGCCAGTGGGTCTTATAGGTCACCTGAGCCTCGTGCAACAACTGTACATTGATTTAATTTTGTTCATGTTTTAAGCCAGGTGCTAATGCATTCACAATTTTTTAAAGAGGCACCATTGATCTTGAACTTGCCCAAAATGACATTGGATCAATGTCATGACAAACCCTCCTATCATGAGTAATCTTTGGGAAAAGAATGTAGTTCTTATGTTCCACCATAAAAAGCTATGGACCAGACATGTTTGCACAGAAAGACAACAGGAGAGACAGACTAGGTGATTCCTATTATACCCCCCGACTTTGCAGGGAGTATGATAATTGCCTTAATTAAACATATATCTACCGGGTATTACACTTGTCATTTCAAAACCTTTACAGGTAAATATACCTGGTTCCTGGTCTTTTTATATTCTGACGTGATTCTGACGTAGAATTTTTCACCCTTATGCAATGACGTTGCTCTTCCACCATTACAAGTCGCCCGCGTGGCGCAGTGGTTAGAGCGTCTTCTCTAGAGTCGCGAAGTAAGGAGTCAATCTTCATCGCGGGTTCGAATCCCACAGCGGGACGTGGAGACCGGTCCTTCGGATGAGACCGTATAAACCGAGGCCCCGTGTCGCAGTAGGTGCTGGCACGAAAAAGATCCCTCACTGCTCAAATGCCCCGAGTGCCGAGCATAGGACACAATTTGTAGCCCTCCACCGGCAAGTGGTGGCGTCTCCATATGAGTGAAAAATTCTCGAGAGGGACGTTAAACTACATACAATCAATCAATCCACCATTTCACTTATCAATTTCTAATATAATTAAATGAAAGGAAAATGTGCATAAATGTAATACATAAGGTGTTTTTAATTTTAAAAAAGATAAAAAGAAAAATTCAAATAACAAGAATCTTTCATATATTTTTTTTTATTATCCATTGTATTACATACAGCATCAAATTAAGATAACAGCAAAATTACAATGGATATTTAACACTCACACATCCATCCATACATCCATTTACATTTTAAATTAATATGAAGGTTGCTTTATGATAATCAGTTGTCTCTAACATGCAAACTAATATAAGCAAACATCCAACATATACATGTGTAAATCTTACATTTGTTCAAAAATATTTATTTCCAAATAGCTTAGTAGACCAAGAAGTGAAGGTATTTTTGGTTGCAATAAACATGAAAAAATATATTGTTTTGTGTATAATATCATAAAGTTTTCAATTCTATTATCATTTGTAAGTGGTAATTCACCTAAGATAATATTTTTAACATTAAATGCAATTCTTTTTGAAATTTTTCTGTAGATATGTAAACTCAAGTTCCTCCATAAAGATATAATATGGACACAATGAACAAATACATGCAGTACAGTTTCAGTTTCTTGGGTACAAAACTTACAAACGTCAGTAGTTTTTATATTGATTTTCTTAAGATAAGAATCTACAGGGAGGATCCTTTGTAAAATTCTATATTGTAACCACTGTACAGAAGAATCAGAAGTAGTCTTAAAACAAACTTTAAAAACATCTTTTATACAAATATCTGTCACTCCAAAGGTAGATAAGTCTTGATTCCACTTTGGAATTGCTGTAGGAATTATATCATTTTTATTTATATAGTTGTAAATTCTCTTTGTACATTTTTTCTAGTGAAAAATACTTTCAAAATAAAATGTTAAATTAGGCTGACAATGTTTTCTCAAGTTCAATCTATCTATTGACATATTCTTTAAAAATTTAGAAATAGCAGAAATAGTACTATTATACTGCATTACGCATACATTGGAAATGCTGAATTTTTCTTGGAAGGCGGATTTTGATAAAAAAAAATTGCTATCTTCTGACAAAAAATCCACAATATTTTTAACTCCAGAATCTCCAGCCAGTTAAAAAGAATCTTTCATATTTGTTAAATACTTAAACTTCTCCTTTCCCAAATAATTGTAATTTTTCAAAGTCCAGTGGTCTTAATTCTGTAAAAAAGGCCAGCACAATATTCTACCCAATACAAAACTTGGGCGGGCATCAAAAACGTATTTGCTCATAAGTGTTTGATTTTAAAGTTACCTAGTTATTCATTCAAAAATTACCTGCCACCTCAGTATTCATTACCATGAAGTAAAACTGGAGGCAGAAAGGGAAGAAATAAACATTGGACAAAAAATGTATCTCGATTTTAATTAACAAGATTCTTGATTATTCTCTATAATAATTAGCGCGGACTTAATCTGCAATCTAGTATAACTTTACCTGATCAACACGGCTTTCTCTCAGTTTCAAAAACTGCGCTGCCATGTGATTGTAGATATCCTTGAGTGATGGCCAGAATCTTTTATTGTGCTCTGGTGGTTTCATTTTTAGGGTACTTGTCACTCCATGTTCAGTATCAACTTTCTTTATGTATTCTGAGAGTCTTTTGTCCATTGGCTGGAGGATACAGGATGCTTGATAAATAAATGTGTATTAATTTAAATAGTATAGAAGCTATTCTGAAAATATATATTCACAATACAATGAAAGAGATCATAAGTCTCTTATAAGACTATAGCTCTACTGGTTTGTACTTATAACAATGGAGGAGAAAAGTAGCACTCCGACTTGAAAACTTTAATAAGGCAGTACATAGGGTAATGATCCTTGATTAATCTCTTTTTAAGCAATATCTATTGCAATCAGAAAATATGCAATGAAACTTTTATACTATGAAGATAGTTTAATTGTAAGGCAAGGTCTTGATGGCAGAATGTAGTAGAATTGAAAAGAAATAACATTAAAATTTTACTTATTTACCTCTTCTTTCAGATGGTTTCTATGATCTTTAACATCAGGAAACTGTACATAAAAATGATGCTCAATTTTCTGTACTTGTGAATTCTTTAGGTCTTCTTTAAGATTTTTCACCAGTTTATTTTGATGATGACGTGCATTTTCTTTACTCGACAGCTTTAAAACAAAATTTGGTATTGTAAAAATTTAAAATATTAACAAGCTATTTCAGAGAATTTGTGTACCCCGTTTAGGGACAAAGTAAACCATGCGCACTTCGGTGGTGGGGGTCGGATTCCCTTGACGGAATTTGTAGAATTATCAAATGTATATATGTACACTGAAGCAAATGAAATATGCCAATATGGATATAAAGATATGATTGTTTATTCTTTTAAAATTATGTGTATAGAATATTCTTTTTATATGGAATATTTATCGCACTGTAATGATGATTTTATGAGTTTGTACAAGCCAGACCTCATAAATTTTTCATTTCACATGCTGAATACAATCATTTAGTAAAAAAAAGTATTTCGTAAAAAAAAAAAAATAAACAAAACAATATGGATATTTCAGGATTCGAACTCAGAACCTCTCACATGTGAAGTGAGAGGCATACCACTAAACCACGGAGCTACTTTACGTTAGCCAAAATTATATGCATGCAAAGATGACGTCACATACATGTTTTTGTTTGTATATATATCGATAAATTTTACTATAATTTATCAGTCATTGGTGCTAAGATTTTTTAAAATTCTTATTGTTTCACCGAGTGCTACCAGCCTCAAAAACTCTGTTCTAATACGAGAACAGGCCTATGTATGATCGTGTAGACATACGCAGTATATCTACTAAATATTTTCTAAAAATAAATAAATGATAAATAAATAAATAACCACCGTGTTGCTACAATCATTTTTTGGTGGCCGATCATACAAGGAGTTAAGTGTCAACATAATATAAAGAGAAAATAAAGATGAGGTGAGGAAATTTGAAAATAGCAACAAAAAGGGGGATGATTTTGTTAATAATTGCTGACCATAAATTGTACATTGAATTAAAATGAGAAGGGGGAGATTAAATACATATTTTGAAGGTGTGTAAGTTTATAAAATTTAGATTAAAATTGATACAAGGAAAGGGGGGGGGGTTGGTTATAATCTAGCTTTGCTATATTGTTTTTATTTAGCTCGAAAATAAGAATAGAAAGTCCGCCGAGAACCTGTTTTATACGTAATAACTCTCCTCATGCCCCTGTGCTAAAAATAGCGACATTTAATACAATAAATAGTAATAAAACATGCATATTTAATTAGAAACGGGTGATGATAGAGACAGTCTTGCTGATAAAAGATCTGCGGAGATTGCCGAGCGTCTCGGTGAACTAGACTTTGTCGCTTACAGATTCTGCTTTGAATTATTTACTATACTGGATCATGTGTAAGATCATAGGCACTCCCCATCGTAATTGTTAAAAAAAATTCTCTACTATACTATAAACAAAACAAGGCCCGAAACTAGCCTCCATGTTAGAATCACCTTTCCTCGGCCGGAAGTTGAGAGTTTCGCCGATTTTAGACAATTCGATCGTTGTTGACTTTCATAGACGTTTTGTGGAAAATTTGACGTTTTTCGTAGACGAAAACTCAGAATGAACGAGGAGCAGAGTTTGGCCGTAAAAATAGTAAAAGCAGGCATAACCATATTTTAACTGGGCAAGCTGGGTCTGGTAAGACATATACAATAATCAGTGCTCCATGCTTAAGTAAGCATTGCTAACTTCTACTAATTCAAAACAGATGTACTGTGAATTATGCTTACAAAGTACATTCTGAATGTAAGATATTTTGAGACATTTTTTTTTGTTTTGCTGGTGCTTGTTTGTTGTTGTTGTTGTTTTTGTTTTGTTTGTTTGAAATGTCTTATTAATAATAACCTTTACATTAGTCCCCAAAATAAATATGGTCAAGCAATTTTTACTGTACATAGTTCTTTTATCTTAGGGACCCGCGGGGGGGGGGGGATAAGCCACTTTTTTGCAAAGATAGAAATTTTCTATGCATTGAAAATTGGGGTTTAACTTTTTTTGTTGGTTTAGCCCCCCCCCCCTTTCAATTAGCCCCCCCCCCCTTCTACTATTTGCTTCCGACGCCTATGTAATTGTTTATAGCGCTAAAAACTTACTATAAGAGAAAAATTGTTTTTGAGTAATGTACATGTAAAATTTAGGAAGTCTTAAGAAGAGTCATTTTCAGCTTAACTTACCGGTATGTACACACAAAAATGAGTGGGGGGGGGGGGGGGGTGTGTGTGCCCGACTCAAGCTGCTTCCCTTCTGTTTTATCGATTTTCACTAAAGAAACAGACTTGATATAATTTTGTTCAACAAACAAATAAACATTTATATTTAGTATGTCATTGCTTTATTATCTAGTATGGTTTTTTTTAATTTAACCCCCTTCTTGGTCTTATCATTTTAGTAAAATCCGTGGCACTGAGTATCCTGATCCCCCAACAAGGTCTGTGCTATTTTTAATACTTAATTTACTCACAAATCAGGCACGTAACATTTTTTTTGAAATAGTGGGGGGGGGGGGCAACCAGAGAAAATATTTTTTTTTACTTACCTGAAAAAGTTTACAAAAAAAAAGGGGGGGGGGGGGGAATCAAAAGTTGCCCAAACCCGAAAATCCTATTTTGTGAAGGGGGGGGGACTTTTTCAAAGCCAAGTTATTTTCACTTCCAATTTTTTTCCAATTCCCATATATCACTGTACTATGGTAAAAGGGGGGGGGGAACCATCCTTTCAATGAACATTTCTTAATGTTGGAGAAAAAAGTGGGGGTGGGGGCAGGCCCCCCTGCCCCACCCCCCTCCCACGTTGCTACGTCCCTGCACATACACGTTTAAGTGTGGAAAGTATCATAAAATATCCATAAATTATCCCTATTAATAAATATGATAAGGATCTTATTTCACTGTAAAATGTTATATTACAGTATGTCCTCTTATACTTCATTTAACGACAAAAATACACTGTGTGTATTTCTTTTTTTTTTCAGAAAACATTTCAAAAACCGCGAAATACTAACTGTATTATAAATTGCAATTCAAATCATCCCCCATTGGCCCAAGAATTCTTGTTTTTTTCCCAATAATCCAATCCATGAAATTCAACGACGATCGAATTGTCTAAAATCGGCGAAACTCTCAACTTCCGGCCGAGGAAAGGTGATTTGCAGAGAAATGTTGGAAAACGCGTGAATGCGGCGAACATACTGCAAGATTCAGCCCGATTAGATTTTATTGCAATAAATGAGAGCTCCCGATGTCTGAGAAAGACCCGACTTTGGCGAGAAATTCTTGCTATTAGCCAGAAAATGCCCCTAAGCGGATTCTAACATGGAGGCTAGTTTCGGGCCTTGTTTTGTTTATAGTATAGTAGAGAATTTTTTTAAACAATTAAGATGGAGAGTGCCTATGTGTAAGATTTGTCCTAGCGATTGGATCGATTGTGTAACAAGAATACTTGCTAATGTGGAAAAAGACAAAACCTAATTTCCCCATAGCCTATGTGTTACATATTCAGAAACAAACATTATGCGTTTTTTAAATTTAACAACAATTTTTAGCCCGTCGGTATTTGATCCTACCGTACACTTCTCGTAGATATTTGACAAAGCATAGGCGTGGTCACAGGGGGGGGGGGGGGGGGGGCAAGAGTATGTCTGTGCCCCCCCCCCCCCCACTTTTTAATGAAGAACAAAAACACAGCTATGTTGAAATAATATTAAACCCCATTTTATGGCACTTTTTTAAATGTTCAACAACTGAGTAAGCATTTCTCTTGAGGTAATTGCTGTATAATATAGTTAATGTAATATAGTATGAAATCTGTCAAAACCTCTTGTGTTCACTTGTTTTGGATAGGGAGTGCGGGTCATATATTAAAGTTTAGATGTTTCTGTTTCACTCAGCATCTGTTATCTAACAAAATTAAATGAGAATCACAAGCTACCCCTTGTGTTGACATCTGAAAGTCATTATGTATTTGCTGTATCCCATTTCTTGTGTAACACATAGTTACAAAGTAAGTTTTTTTAAACCTCCAGGTTTTTAATTTAATTTTGCTGATTCATTACACTCTTTCATTTTTACATACTGGAGAAATGTACTAGAGAATTCTAGTCAATCCAAATCTCATCAAAATAGGTAGCTGCAGTAATGGAGATTCTGATTTCGGTATACCTGTGATGATTGTCAATCAAATTTTAAAAAAACACTCCTTGAAATCCTCTCATTCAGCTTAGACAGGGGTTTGATATACCTTGGCTAGCTGGTTTAAGGGGGCGTGAGGGACGCACACCATTAAAATTTTTAAAGTATGATATGATTAATATTATTAATGCCATACTTTGATACATATCTAAGCAATGCCACTATTTTTGTTTCTGGTTTTACTATTAAATTACAAGAAAACTCAGGAGCTTCCAGGGGCTTCGCCCCCTAGGCCATACCATTCAAAGTGTGATATGACTTATATTATTTCGTGCCATACCACGTATTACATATTCTGTATTCGCCCATGGATATTACACGTTGTACATCTTATTATTTCTTTATTTAACACACATGACCTTAATACTTTGGAATTAGGGGTTGGAGGATTGGCAATTTGTAGAATACTACAGAAATTTAGGTACTGTATGCTAGTGCCCCCTCATTTTTTGCTTGTCAAAGAATTTCTGGAGTTGAGCCCCCCACTTTTAAGTTTGTGACTACGCCTCTGCAAAATGTTGGACGGATTGCTCCTCCTTCATTCTGGCGTTGCTTCCTTTTGCTGAGAAATCAACATGGATCAACAGCGTCAATCTGGAGACACTAAGCGTGTTAGTTCCATTTGTGAACAAGTATTTAATGTTTGAAACATACATCGAAAGTACGGCTAAAAGTTATTTTTTTAAATACCACAATGTATATAGACATTTGCTGCATATACGTTTGTCTGGATGTGGATTTGCAAATGCAAATGAGTGACGTCATGTGATAAATATGTAAATGAGTGAGGTCAGGTGATGAATATACATGAACGATAATGACGTCATCGGATGAATATGGAAATGACGTAATACAATGAATATGGATATGACGTCATAGGAAGAATATGTAAAAGATATCTACGTCATTCAGTACTTAACATAATACAATGACGTTGCTAAAAATGACGTCATGTTTTTGGAAATTCCCTAATGGTGAATTACTTATATAAAATCACAAAGTTTATCGTTGGCATACCACATGGATTTGGACTTGAATCTTATCAAAAAGTTTTAAAACAGAGTTTTACATGGAATTAATATCTAGATGAGGAGTTTTACATCCAAAAGAATATGGACTAGCATCCATCAATCTTCTAAACGGAATCTCACATTTTTCCTAAGGAGGATCTTTACTACTGACTTCTAATATTTAAAAATTAAGGTAATGGAGTTTAACTGAACAAACTTAGAACAATTAATTTATCCACTTTTTTTTCTTCACTTATAAAAAACTAAAATATTTTTTTAAATAGTATCTTTTAGCAAATTAGATTTTTTTTATTTCTTGACTGTATATCACATTGTAAAAAAAGTATGTCTCCTCAGAACAGTTAGTGGTGAAAATATTTTATAATAAATTTTGCATCTGTTCTTAATAGAACGTTGTAGTTTATATAAAGAAAAATCTTACAATCTGGATTAAAAAGAAAAAAGCTAAAGAAATTAATAATGTACAAGATTCGCGGAGATAATTATGTTTGGCACCAGTGAAGAAAAATCTCTCGCAGCTGGTCAGTTGGCTTATAAATGGCAAGTGAAGTTAATACAAGCAGACGAATGAGCGAGAAATAATCAATCAACAAGAATTGTGTACTTAAAGAAAAAAACCCACTTTCTTATTTTCTAGAAAAAAATAATCATGAAAGAGATTGATTGATTGTACACTGTTTAACGTCCCTCTCCAGAATATTTCACTGATATCATAAAAGAGAAAAATGCAAGATATCAATTTTACAAAAGCAAAGAATTTTGTCATAGAATTGTACGATTAAAAAAAATAAACAGGGTTTGATCTTTATGTAATGATGACTCTGTATATGTCATAGCAAAAAAAAAAAAATTAAAATAATAATAATAAATAAATAAATAAAAACAACCTGTCGGCGTGTTGGTAAAAGGAATTTTTTATCCAGTAACTTGAGGAAAATGAACTGTAATTATCATAAAATATAATAATTTAAAAAATAGCGATAACATTAGACCACATTGACTGACATTGTTGTAACATATAATGAGCCAAAAAAAAAATGTAACGCCATCCAATTGTTTTTTAAGCTTAAATTGACAAGTTCTCTACTTTTCCAATGACCTTGACCTATTTTCAAGGTCAACAGTCATATGATATCATGCACTTGGTCCTATATCTTTACCACTTGTCATTTAAAAGTTTTTAATTTTTCTTGTAAGCTTTAAAACTTTCAGGGGCAATAACTCATTGAAGGAGTCGCCGAAGACTTTCGCAATGAATAGATTCCAGAATCCTCTCAATTAGTCGAAGACATTGGTGAAGGTTGCATACCTCCACGATTTACGGTTTCAAAGGAGTAGCGATAACAAGCATTTCTTGCGAAAGGGGCAATAACTTTGAAAGGGGTCAAAGTTTAAACATGGGGGGTCGTTTTTCGGAATAACTTTTAATATCCAATATCATGAACTACAAAGTTTTTCGATAAGTCTTGCGGTTTCAAAAGTCCGGGAAGAAAAATAATAATAATAACTAGGAGACTTATTGTTCACTGAATAATAAGAGGTCTTATTTCAATAGACATTCAATTCAGCTTCGCAGAATTGATTGATGAGGTTTTAGGAGTTCTCCTTGCCAAGACTGCTTAAGAAGTAGAAGAGGCCCACTGAGCATCATGTAACAACTTCCCGACAATTAACATTGTTTTGTGTTTTAAACCGGGGGCCACGAAATTCACATTTGAAAGAGGCACCGTTGCTTATCATAACTATACACTTTGCATGCTTACTTTGGTTACTTCATACCCAGAGGTAGATTAGAGTAACAAAGAGAAAATGCATCTCCACTTTTTAAAAAAAGTATTGCAAACCAGCCTACAGGAACCACTGCATGAGCCTGGTGCCACATATATCAACATTTTAGAAATTTTTATTTCATCATTAATTGATGTTTAATACCATAGAGCAAATTTCTAAGCATTCAATTACACTAGAAACCCTGACTCAAGGGCAATGAATTTCACAATTTGGCAGAACCTGCCTTATTCAACATGACTTTGAACTTGGTTGGTTTATTTCATACCCAGGGGAAGAGAAGACAATTTGAAAAGAACTTATGCATTTTCACTTCAAAATCAATAGAGCCCCGCCCTAACACAACAAGAGGCCCATGGGCCACATCGCTCACCTGAGAAGCTTTGACCATTCTGTTCATTACCAGATTTCCCCCTTGTTATACATAATGCATCCCCACCCTACCCCTATGATCATAATTTAGACATTTTGAAATCTACACTACCCCATGATCCTTCCATGGGCACATATGTTTCAGCTTTTCTGGCCCAGTGGTTCTTGAGAAGAAGATTTTCAAAGATTTTTCCTATATATTTCTATGTAAAACTTTGATTCCCCATTGTGGCCCCGCCCTTCCCCCGGGGTTAGGATTTGAACAATTTACAATCTACACTACACCAGGATGCTTCCACATAAGCTTCCATTTTTCTGGCCCAGTGGTTCTTGAGAAGAAGATTTTCAAAGATTTTTCCTATATATTTCTATATAAAACTTTGATTCCCCATTGTGGCCCCGCCCTTCCCCCTGGGGTCATTATTTGAACAATTTAGAATCTACATTATACCAGGATGCTTCCACATAAGTTTCAGCTTTAATGGCCCAGTGGTTCCTGAGAAGAAGATTTTCAAAGATTTTTCCTCTATATTTCTATATAAAACTTTGATTCCCCATTGTGGCCCCGCCCTTCCCCCGGGGGTCATTATTTGAACAATTTAGAATCTACATTATACCAGGATGCTTCCACATAAGTTTCAGCTTTTCTGGCCCAGTGGTTCTTGAGAAGAAGATTTTCAAAGATTTTTCCTATATATTTCTATATAAAACTTTGATTCCCCATTGTGGCCCCGCCCTTCCCCCGGAGGTCATTATTTGAACAATTTAGAATTTACACTACACCAGGATGCTTCCACATAAGTTTCAGCTTTTCTGGCCCAGTGATTCTTGAGAAGAAGATTTTTAAAGATTTTTCCTATATATTTCTATATAAAACTTTGATTCCCCATTGTGGCCCCGCCCTTCCCCCGGGGGTCATTATTTGAACAATTTAGAATCTACATTATACCAGGATGCTTCCACATAAGTTTCAGCTTTTCTGGCCCAGTGGTTCTTGAGAAGAAGATTTTCAAAGATTTTTCCTATATATTTCTATATAAAACTTTGATTCCCCATTGTGGCCCCACCCTTCCCCCGGAGGTCATTATTTGAACAATTTAGAATCTACATTATACCAGGATGCTTCCACATAAGTTTCAGCTTTTATGGCCCAGTAGTTCTTGAGAAGAAGATTTTCAAAGATTTTTCCTATATATTTCTATATAAAACTTTGATTCCCCATTGTGGCCCCGCCCTTCCCCCGGGGGTCATGATTTGAACAATTTAGAATCTACACTACCCCAGTATGCTTCCACATAAGTTTCAGCTTTACTGGCCCAGTGGTTCTTGAGAAGAAGATTTTTTAATGACCCCACCCTATTTTCGTATTTTCTTGATTATCTCCCCTTGCAAGGGGTCTTGGCCCTTGATTTTAACAATTTAAATACCCCTTTACCCAAGGATGCTTTGTACCAAGTTTGGTTAAAATTGGCCCAGTGGTTCTTGGGAAGAAGTTAAAAATGTGAAAAGTTTACAGACGGACGGACGGACGACGGACGCCGGGTGATCAGAAAAGCTCACTTGAGCTTTCAGCTCAGGTGAGCTAAAAACCTCTGACTCGAGGCTATGAATTTCACAACTGAGGAAGAGGCAGCCTTATTCAACATAACTATGTACTTGGTTGGTTTATTTCATGGCAAGGAGCAGAGAAGAAGATTTTCAAATAATTGATGCATTTTCACTATATAATCTATTAACCCAATCCTAGCACAAGAACCCCTGACCCTGGGGCCATGATTTCATAATTTTGGTAAAAGACTCAATGCTGATAACAATCATGTCAATAGTTTGACTGCTTGATGTCCAGGAGTTAAGAAATAGATTTTAAAAGATTGCATTAATTATACCCCCGCTTTGAAGGAGAGGGGGTCAACTGTTTCACCCTTGTGTGTCTGTCCGTCCGTCCCTAACAAATTTTCGTCGCAGTTTTCTCAAGAACTACTCATTCTTGAAATTTTAAGACAATCTTCCCAGAGGCATGCCATATGTTGGGATATTTTTTTTTTTCAAATCTGATGTCAACTTCCTGTAATCCGTGAATCTGTCCGTTTCATACAGAACAAATTTTCGTCATAGTTTTCTCAGCAACTGCTCATCAGAGATGCTTGAAATTTCATTACTATCTTCAAAGAGGCATGCAACTTTGTTGGATTCATTTTTTTAAAATCCATTGTCAACATCCTGTTTTTCTGTGCATCTGTCCGCCTCATACATGTTTTACACATTACAAAGAGCAAGAGCCATCTTATGCATAAAATGGCCCTGTACTTATATCAATAAACTATCACTCTCTTTCCCATTTCATATATCAAAATAAAGTAGACACTTGGTGCTTTCATTTTCTATCATAAAATTTCGTTTTGAGAATCCACATATTTCAAAACAGGTTTGAGAAATTGCATTGTTCTTGAAATTTGCAGAAAACATGCGTTCTTGACTACCTTCAGCAAAGAATTAAAATATGAGCACAGCCCTCGATCCAAAAAATAAAACATGTTTTTTGATTTTTAGAAACAGAGCTTTCATTATGTATTTGCATATTTTGGATCAGAGGTGCTGTATATGACATATTGAAAAAAGGCTTCAACTTTAGGTCATTTTCAAAAGAATTTACAGGACGCATTTTATGACGTCATAATGCATTGACTAGATGTGAGATTACGTCACAATTAATAGATACGTGGTAACCCCCACTCCAAGTGATAGTAAATACTGCATTTGCAACCTAAATTCAGCGGTTTTGATTTTTCAGAAATTATCAGGGCCAAATAAGGCCCAACGTGGCTCTTGCTCTTTCCTCACAGTTTTCTGAGCAAGAACTCATCGAAGATGTTTGAAAATTTAACACAATCTTCTCTGAGGCATGCCATCTGTCAATTTAATGCATGTTTCATCCATAACAAATTTTTGTCACAGTTTACATGGCAACTACTCATCGCAGATGCTTGACACTAAAGCACACTCTTTCGTGAGGCATGCTATATAGTGGGATTAATTGTTGTTCAAATCTGATGTCAAGGAACTGTTTGTCAGTGCATCTGTCTGTTTCATAAGTTAAAAAAATTCATCGCAGTTTTTTCTTTAACTACTCATTATAGATGCTTGAATTTTTTTACCTACTTTGTTGAGGGATGCGATTTGGTGGGATTTATTTTTGAATCTGATGTTAAGTTCCTTCTTTCCGTGCATATACCATGTAACGTATATTAATCTGATATTGTATATTCACATTAGAGCGAGGTATTATTAGTGAGCATTGGCTCAAAATGCTCCAAGATCCATGATTTATACGAACATGGCCCGTTTTCAATATCTTCATTTCGTTCAGACCATTGCGAGGTCGCCATTTTTCCATAACTATTTTACCCTCACTTTCATTTCAATAACTCGTTTCGCACCGATATTTCAATGGACGTATTGTAAACTGTTTCTTATCACAAAATATCGGTATATCATCCCACCCCAACTGTAACTTAAATTTATTTAAACGCAGATTGATACAATTTTCTCCTTTGGCTGGTCAGTGTATTTTATTAAAATATACCTATATGTGAAAGGAGAAAAATTGTACTCAGAGGTGCTTACATGCTATTTTTAAATCAATTGTAAAACATAGCTGGCCTTTCCCATAATTAACAGATCGATGAAACTAGATTTTTTGACGTAAGAGTAAATTCGTATGCTAATAGGGGGCACTGGCGATACTTTATAACTAACGAATCAGCTAAAATAAATGAGTGGACGAGTACTCCATAAGTTTGGAGTGCTTGCGTATGCTGTAAATGTCTATATTAGTGCGTTGCTGTTTGCCTTTTATCATAAAGATAAATATATTGTAATCGACAATTTTAACAGTTTTTTTTCTGATCGACAATCGTCTTTAAGAAGCCCACATAGTAGTTACCGGTGTGGCCTAAAATAAAATTAAGTTTGTTTGCAGTTGCCGACCGACCCACTGAAAATGCACACGACCCAAACTTTTTTTTTTAGCCATTTGGTAATTTGATTTTTTTTTCTCAAATTTTCAGAATATTGAATATTTCTTTTTCAAATTTTGACACGTTTTTAATCATGCAGTAGTTTATAACAAGAGGTGAGCTTTATCATGTCTAGTAGGTGTATGAAACCCTCTTTTAATTGTTATCTAACAAAATTCTGATTTGTTTTGTTTTTTAAAAAAAGAATGCCTACCTACCGACCCAGTTTAAAAATTATAGGTCGGCAACTGCAAACAAAGAATTTTTTAAGCTTGGCCTGTCTCACAATATTTAGCAAGTGAACATGTCAAAATATTAAGTCATATACTCTGTTTGTATTGCTTTATATTGTTTTATGTATATCTTTATATGAATTATTTTTATAAATTAGTCTGCTTATGGATTTCAAACACTTTAACGCAGTTTTTCATAGCTTTTCCGTCCCGTGAGAATCCGGGTTAGAATAGGTCCTCAGTACACCCTTGCTTGTCGTAAAAGGCGACTAAATGGGGCGGTCCTTCGGATAAGACCGTATAAACCGAGGCCCCGTGTCAATGCAGGTGTGGCACGATAAAGATCCCTCCCTGCTCAAAGGCCATAAGTGCCGAGCATAGGCCTAAATTTTGCAGCCCTTCACCGGCAATGGTGTCTCCATATCAGGGAAATATTCTGGAGAGGGACTTTAAACGGTATACAATAAATCAATCAATCATAGCTTTTCCTAACTATTAAAGTCAACGTTTATATGTGTATTAGATTTTTGCATGTATGTATATATATCGGTGTTTGTGTGTATATATTATAGTATATATATATATATGTATGTATTTATGCATGTATTTATAAGTGCTTTTAATTTTTGTTTTTTACGCCAAGGCCATAATAAAAATATTCCTAGACTCTCATCCCCGCCCGCTCCGATGTTATACCCCCGCCTCAATTTTTTTGTCCCCCGCTTGAAAAGTGGGGGATATTGATTTGGGTTTGTCCGTCCGTCCGTCTTTCTGTCTGTCTGTAACGCTTTCGTTTCCACACGATATCTCGAGAACCCATTGCGCTTTTGCAATGAAATTTACCATAGCAACTCCCTATGGACTAAAGAAGACCCCTTTTGATTTTGAGGTCCAAAGGTCAAGGTCATAAATAAGCAAATTATGTCTGTTATAACACTTTCGTTTCCGCACGATAAATCTAGAACCATTTGAGCTATTGCAATGAAATTTTTCATAACAACTCCCTGTGGCCTAGGGAAGACCCCTGTTGATTTTGAGGTCATCAGGTCAAAGTTCAAGATAATAAATTTATACATTCTGTCTGTGTGTAACACTATCATTTCCGGGCGATATTTCAAGAAGATTTTGAGGTTATGCAATGTAATTTTATACTAAAACTCCCTAGGACCTCTCTTACCCCTCTCAAAGTGCCCCGCCCCGTTTGTTTTATAAGTATTTATAGTATTACATGTCGCTTTTTTTAGCACAGGGGCATGCGGAGAGTTATTGCGTATAAAACAGGTTCTCGGCGGACTTAATACATCTATTAGAACTGTTTAATAAAGGCTAAATAAATCAAACACCATGGATTGTGTAAAATTTTGACAATATCGAGCATGAATATATACATGTATGTGACTTCACTTCTGCATATACGCTACGACATGTAAAGCGCCTCCGTGGTCTAGTGGTATGTCTCCCGCTTTTTATGTGAGAGGTCCCGGGATGGAATCTCGGATGATCCTTTTTTTTTTTTATTTTCTTTTTTTTTTTAAATGATAGTATTCAGCATGTGAAAAGAAAAATTTATAAAATCATTATTACAGTGTGATAAATATTCCGTATAAAAAGAATCTTCTTTACACATAATAAAGAATAAGCAATCAAATCTTTATACGCATATTGACATACATGTATTTTATTTGCATCAGTATACATGTATACATTTAATAATTCTACAAATTCAGTCAGGGGGATCCGACTTTTTCCCTAAGCGGGGGACACGAATTCTCTGAATTAGGTTGTTTAATTCTGTTTTTCTTCGTCTTAATACTGATCGGGATCGGTATTCATCTACCATGAAAATGGTAATTTGCTGTAATACATGTGTATATTTTAAACAAGGGCCATTGATTGAAAAAGATCGGTGATGATGTGAAGTAAGAGATAATTGAACCTTTACTATGACTTTTTAACCTTTACTTTGACTTTTTAGGTCACCTGATTAAACTCAGGTGACCTATTGCTATCTGTTTTCGTCCGTCGTCGTGCGTTGTGCGTTAACATTTGAACATTTTCTGCTTCTTTTCTGCAACCACTGTACCAATTTCAACCAAATTTGTCATAAAGCATCTATGGGAGAATGGGAACAAAAATTGTGAATTTCATGATCCCTGCCCCCCTGGGGCCTGAGGGGTGGGGTCGGGCCAAAACCACTAAATATAGTGCAATCTTTAAAAATCTTCTTCTTTACTCCTGGACATCAAGCAGTCCAACTGTTTGCATGGTTGTAATCAGCAATGAGTCCTCTACCAAAATTGTGAAATTCATGACCCTGGAGTCAGGGGTTCTAGTGCTACGGCGGGGCTAAATAAGTAGGTAGTGAAAATGCATTATTTCTTTGAAAATCTTCTTCTTTGCTCCTGGGTATTAAATAAACTAACTAAGTACTTAGTTATGATGAGAAAGAGTGCCTCTACCAAAATTGTGAATTTTATGGCCCCAGGGTCAGGGGTTCTGGTGTTAGGGCGGGGCTCTATTGATTAGATAATGAAAATACATGAATTCTCTGAATATCTTCTTCTCTGCTCCTAGTTATTTAATAAACTTAATATGTGCATAGTTATGATGAGTAAGAGTGCCTCTACTAAAATTGTGAATTTTATGGCCTCAAGGTCAGGGGTTCTGCTGTTAGGGCGGGGCTCTATTGATTATATAGTGAAAATACATGAATTTGAAAATCATCTTTTCTGCTCCTCGGTTTTAAATTAACTAACTAAGTGCATAATTATGATGAGCAAGAGTGCCTCTACCAAAATTATGAATTTTATGGCCCCAGGGACAGGGGTTCTGGTGTTAGGGCGGGGCTCTATAGATTATATAGTGAAAATACCCGAATTCTTTGAAAATCTTCTCTTCTGCTCCTAGGAAATAAATAAACTAACTAAGCGCATAGTTATGATGAGCAAGAGTGCTTCTACCAAAATAATGAATTTTATGGCCCCAGAGTCAGAGGTTCTTTTGTTAGGGTGGGACTGTATTGATTATATAGTGAAAATACATGAATTCTTTGAAAGTCTTCTCCTCTGCTCCTAGGAAATAAAGAAACTAACTAATTATATAGTTATGATGAGCAAGAATGCCTCTTTAAATATTGTGAATTTTATAGCCCCAGGGTCAGGGGTTCTGGTGTTAGGGCGGGGCTCTATTGATTATATAGTGAAAATACATTAAATCTTTGAAAATTTTCTTCTCTGCTCCAGGGTTTTAAGTAGATGAACTACCAATATAGTTATGATGGACAAGGACCCATATCTTCCACAATTGTGAATTTCAAGGCCCCAGGGTCAGGGGTACCATAGAGGGGGGGGGGGTGTACTAATATACTGAAAATGAATGAATGGTTCGAAATCTGCTCTTTGGTATTAATCAAATATCAAGGCCTAAGGGTCAGGAGTTCCTGTATGGTAGGGGCACTACTGATTATTGCTTAATTTTACTGATTAGTTGAAATGCATTTTGTATTCCCTTACCCTGCTAATGGGTATTAAGTTAACAATATAAGCAACTGCTAAGTGTATTGTTATGATGATCAATGGTGCCTCTTTCAAAATTGTGCATATCATAGCATCTGGCTTAAAACATGAATCAAATTCAATCACTGGAAAGTTGTTGCATAATACTCAGGTAACCTATAAGGCACATGGGCCTCTTGTATTCGGGTATTGTAGATAAAATTACACAGATTGACCAGGGGTCTGTTTCAAAAACGTTTCTTAAGATATGTCGTAAGACATAACTTAGATGTGCCGAAGTTATAACTAAGGAAGGTCCTAAGATTTCAATTGTCACAGCTGTTTCACGAAACAATCTTATCTTTAATTTTTCCTAAGTAATTTCTTAGGCTGTGCATTTAATAAGGACTAATGAAATAACTCCTCCGCTCTATCTACAACTCTCAGTATGTCAGTCTTGGTTATATTTTCAGCTTCAAAAAGGGAGGGATTATCCCCACTTTCAAAGGACTTGGACAGAAGTACATGTATGTTTTAACATTGCAAAGTTTGCTGCAAGACTAAGCATTCATAAACATACCCTTTCAAGCCTTCTTCCCTTCCAAGCACACGACATTTGTAGTTTTTGAAAATATTGTTTCACTATATAACCAATAGAGCCCTGCCATAACACCATAACCCCTGACCCTGGGGCCATAAAATTCACAAATCTGAAGGAAGCACTCTTGCTCATCATAACTATGTAGTTTGTAAGTTCATTTGATACTTCGGAGCAGAGTAGAAGATTTTCAAAGAATAAATGCATTTTCACTATATAATCAAAAGAGTTCCACCCTAACACCAGAAACCCTGCCCCTAGGGCCATAAAATTCACAATTTTTGAAAAGGCACTCTTGCTCATCATAACTATGTGCTTAGTTAGATTTGGTGGCCAAATATGATAACAATACAAAATTTTAGCATGCTGAGTCATCAAGGAATCTGACACGCTGTTAATGAAACTAGAAATGTATATTATAAACACTTATGTTTGTCTCTGTAGTCAATCTGATCGTGACATTATCTAAAAACTGGTACTGTGTTGTCAGGAAATAATTATCCTTAATCTAAACATGGAATCGTGTACGATTAAGCAGTGCTGACCTCTGCAAAATTCGTTGAACTTGTAAACCTGTAAGCTATTCCTATGTCTGTCTTTGTTACGTCTCGTCACAAAATATTCTATAATATATATATTTTGAGTATCTGTAACAGGAAAGGAGGAAATGTATGGCTAGACTGGTTTGATGTGGTCGCCATGCCGTTAATAATACACAACCTGTAATGACGTGTGTAAAAAACAAACAGATAACGGATTCAATCCGGAAAGATAACTTAGGGGAACAACTAAATTTCATTTAACACTACAGGAATGGCTCTGGATTTTACTCGGAATGGCTTCGCGATGTCGGAAGGTCATTAACTTTCGATTAACTCGATTCAACAGCTGTAATGGATTTGACCCACACGTCATTACAGGTGGTTGTGTATATTGCCTACGGTTCATCGTGTGAAGATATCAATACAAATAAAAAAGACCTGTAGCTGTATACATAGACGACAGTAAATATGCAAACGTAAGTATATGTATTTATATTCATTTATTTAGTTATTTTAATCAATCACTGTAAAACATACTTTGAAAGGTTGAATTGTTCTACGAGGACGGAAATACAAAGTGAACTTGAAGTAATTTCACGCTGGATCCACAGTGATCCATCCACACTGTAATTTGCTGTTTGATCACTAATGCAGTCCTTTCTCATTTCTTTCACTTTTTACAGGGAAGGGGGGGGGGGGGGACTGTTGAAGGTTAAGCAGCACTAACTTGCTCACTTTATAATTTGTGAATGTACTGGCAATTGTATTACTTTACTTCTTCCCTGAAGACTTTCGGGATGTCAATGATTCCATCTAGGGTCGTCATGAAGATTCAAAAATCTTCTTTGTTGATTGAATCTGGTAATCTCTGGAGTATCCTGGACAGTGAGGCCTACAAGGATCCGCGCCCAAAGTCTATGATCCAATTACGTCACCGCCTTTAACCTGCATGTAAAATACCTCAGAAACGTTTTATTTCATTCATTCATTCAATGCCAAATAGAATTAAAAATGAACTGAAAAACAAAGGTGGACCGTCTTGTTTTTTAAAAAAAAAATGCATGAGTTGTTTTTTAAGGTAGTTCTATACTCGGCACTAAATGGGCTCAATCTTTTAAAATCTGCTTTTATAAGATAGACATACATCCCAGCAATGGATAGACACAAGAAATATTATATGTTAACATGTTCACTTTTCCGCTATACCCTATCGGAGTATATACCCCGAAATGTAAAATACTGAAATTTTACCTATCCTAGATTTTGTTGTATATTAATTAATTTAAGTCTAAATATTCAACTTTAATACCCAAAATAGAGTAAAAACATGTAAGTAAATAATATATAATCATTGTTTTGCATGAATTATTATAAATAGATGCACTTTGTTAGGCTATTGTATCAAAATTTAATGTGTGAGAAAATATGCTTCATAGGACAATCTCGGTCGTTTAAAAAAAATTATGGACTCAAACTTCGTAAATGTGCATTATTTTTACTAAATTATATTTAAGGAAAATAATAAGCTTAAAAAATTATATGTTGACGCATTACTTTTCGTGGTATGAGCTCTACACTAAAGGGACCCCCTATTTTCTTTCTTCCAGAAGTAATATATTGCCACATATTTCTGTAATACAGTTAATGTTTGAGTGTATACTTGTATAAACAAAGTTGTACATAATTTAAAACAATAATTATACAAACCCAAAACCTATTGTTCCTAAAATTTATCTTATTTTACTCAAAAAATAAAACACACTTGTCTTTAAATTGGAGACGATGAAAATGTAAGTAATTCACTGATTCTCAGAAACTGGATGATTTTGCTACAGAAAGTAAGAAGTGTGCTGCGAGTGAATCAACTTTTGTCAAATACTTATTCAAAAGATAATTTTGCACTGGGATATTGGGTAAGCAGGTTGGGGGAGGGGGGGGGGTTGCATTTTATGCAATAATTATTATTCAAAGTAAATTTTGTAATGATTGATTAGTAAAATCCATGAATTGTTAAAGTCAAATCGTAGTCATTACTTTTCTTCCGAATTATCACTATTAGCTTCAACTTGGCCGCAGACAATATAGTCGCCTCGATAGGTAGATACATGTTCTGATGTAGCATGTATATGGTCCGTGTTTTCGGCGCGGCATATAAAACATGCATCATTCACAGAAATATCGTTTTATTACCTAATTATTTCTGTCAAACGAAAGTTGTTCCCAGCCTTCTCTTTTTAATTAATTTATCCTTAAACTGCAGAATCAATGTTTGTTGACTCGGCCGACTTCGAGTAAAATCGTTACCGGATATTTTAAAGGCTAAGTAAAAGTCAAACCAATATAGTTTAAAAATCTCATCTCGGAAAAAGGAAGCGCGCTTCCGGTTTTACTATTCGTAAATGACGTATTAAATATAGTAAAGTAATTCAATTGCCAGTACATTCACAAATTATAAAGTGAGCAAGTTAGTGCTGCTTAACCGTCAACAGCCCCCCCCCCTTCCCTACTTTAATAAATTTAGGCCTAATGTAAATCACGGAACGGACTTTCTAAACACCCTTTACTATGGTTTTCTGAAAAACGGTGACCTTTGAACTCGGGTTGAGTCTATCCCTACCCATTTTCACTTGATTTATACTTAGGTTCCGATTCTTTTGAAATAGAAACTATATGGGCCCCTTTCCCTAGGATCCATGTCACGAACTACACCCCTTTTCCTAGTCTCACTCTCTGAATTAATTAAAAATACCTATTTTATACAATCAGGTCACTGGATTTTGCCTCCTTGCCTCGACATTTTAAACTGTTTTTGTAGACTCTTGTCCGGAGAATCGCGACGGGAAAGGTCCAGGGAAGATTGGCAGTCTTCCCTGTATCGTTAGTGGCAGAGAGATAACGAGTACCATTTTCAGAACACCGTAGTCTCCTTTGATACTGTTTTTTTATTGACGCAACAGTCGATTTATAAATTTCAACCTGAATTCCTTTAGAATAACGTTTAACAGCACTCTTATTCCCGTATTCACATGCCCACTTTGCGATCTTGACTCTATTTTCCGGATTATAATGACTATAGTTACGTTTCCACCTTTACGTTTTCGGGATTTTTCAATCGTCTCTATGACCTATTCATTTGCATACTGTGTTTTTTCTGGTTTGTCTTTCAGGGTAAAGTAATGTAGTCGATATTTCTGTTGATATACACGGTTCATTATTTTTTTTTTTTTTTTTTTTTTGCAAAGACATTATAAAAGAATGTTTAAAACAGTCATACAAGTATCTTCAGTATGAAAAACAACATTTTCCTTTGAAAATTAAGTCCAATAGCTAGGTACCAAAAAGTTACTCGGTCTGGTGCCTAAAAATAATGCGCAAGAAAAGCTAACTCCCGTTCACGGTTTTGGATCTTTATTTTTTATGAAGAGAGTGTTTTTTAAGACTTGATCGCGAAAATAATCTTCGCGAACAAGTTTACTTCCAAGTAAATCGCGAATAAAAGTTTGTTTATTTTATGTATTTTATGAGACAAGTTGATGTATACCGCAGGAAAATCCATGCAATGATTTTTTTTAAGTCGAAAGGATATTTACGAATTTACCTGCTTAAAGAACCCCATTGAATATTAATGCGTCAATTACTTGAACGAGTAATATACACACCCTTAAAAGCGACCAAAAACCACAAGTCTGGCTTCTATTGTTATGGTTCAAATGTGGGGTAATCCACACTTCCCACAACAACTTAGTCGCTTGGCCAGCATATCTAATTCGCTGCGCTTGTCTTTACATTCTTTAGAATGATCATTTTTGTCTTCATCAATAATTTCTTCATTCTACATGTGAAATTGTGTGGCAAAGTAGTAAGAGTGTTTTGCTCTAGAGTTGAAAAGTAAGGATCTAGTCAATCCTTAGATCGCGGGTTCAAATCCTACTGTGGAACGTGGAGACGGTGCTGGCACGATAGAGATCTCTCACTGCTCAGAGGTCCTGAGTGCCGAGCACAGAACAGCATTTGCACTTCTCCACCTGCATGTGGTGGCGTCTCCACATGAGTGAAAAAAATAGCTTAACAAATACAATTAACATCAGAACCTCCAAAGATTTTTACAGCCATATCAATATTAAACCTGATCATTTAGAAGTGACAAAAATGTATTGGTGTAAGTTTACTTTTCTGTGCAAAATTTGTTCATTATCTGATGTCGGTTATGACTGTCATATAAAATATGATTGATTGTATACTGTTGAACCTCCCTCTCCAGAATATTTCACCGATATGGAGACGTCAACTTTGCTGGTGAAGGGCTTCAAATTTAGGCCTATGTTCGGCATTCATGGAGCAGGGAGGGATCTTTATCGTGCCACACCTGCTGTGACACGGGGCCTCGGTTTATATTGTCTCATACGAAGGATCGTCCCATTTAGTCGCCTTTTACGACAAGCAAGGGATTACCGAGGACCTATTCTAACCCGGATCCCCACGGGACATCATATAAAATAGTTCAATCAAATTGTCAACGAGATTCGTCAAATCTTTCTAATAAAATCTCATTGGTTGCATTTGGTATTATCTGTCAATAGCTGATGGCCCAAAATAAGGTTATTGTGGTTTTAATTCCAGAAGTCGAGTCCTCAGTCTGCACCATATGAAGGAGACCCTGCCAAACCATGCACAAGCTGTAATTATAGGCTCTCTTGATCTGCCTTTGTAACCATAGTTACACAAAGGAATAGAACGGCTATAAATTACTACAAAAAATCATTATATAATTAATCTCATAATTGCCTGTGTCATATTTTTACGTCTGTCAAATTCAAAGTGTTAACGAGGACTTGCCCCATACTACGAGCTCTGGTTTATACATGTATGCCTTATAGATCTGTAGCGTCATGTGCAAAAAAAATTACGAATGATTGTCCCCTCATGATATGCAGTGCTTACTAAATACGTCTTGTAAAGATTATGTGATTTGATTTGCGAAGATTGACGAGGCTTTATCATCTGTAAGAGGAAGAATACTTGGTTCTTTAATTTTTTTCTGTAATGTTGAGGCATCAATCCCAATAGACTTGACTCAGTCCATTCATTTTCATGCAACAGTAGGTGATCTTCTGACTTCTTTTTTAAATTGAAATCATAATTTCTAATAGCTTGTGCTCTCTTTACTTTGGTAAACTTCTTCAAGGAATGTCGAGGTTTGAGTGTCATTGATAGTTTGCTGTACAAAGGACACCCTTTATCACTATTATCCTCACCTTTGCATGACTATATTAACATAATATCTTGGGCTGACAGAGTCAAAGAACGTTTCTGGTCTATCACATTTATCTCAAAAACCGTAAGTAGTCTAGAAAATTGTCTGAGATTTTGTCTTACATTTTTCAACTTATCATCCCAAAGACCACCAATCCTTTATCTATTAAAATAGTGCTCGTAATCCTGCCATTGTTCATGTTGCTCTGAACGTGCATAAAGTCTTTAACAGTTATGTAAAGGCTTCCGAAGCTTTAAACGCGATCAAAATTTAACACTGCGTTTCAAGGTTGATCAAAACACTTGTTCTATATGCGAGTTATGAACTCAAGTACGGCTTGTTCATAAAAGAGTTTTCTAGGCTATATATAAACATATTTGCTTCGATATCACATGGCCCCGTGGGGATCCGGGTTAAAGTAGGTCCTCAGTACCCCCTTGCTTGTCGTAAAAGGCGACTAAATAGTGCGGTCCTTCGGATGAGACCGTATAAACCGAGGCCCCGTGTCACAGCAGGTGTGGCACGAGAAATATCCTTCCTGCTCAAAAGCCGTAAGTGCCGAGCATAGGCCTAAATTTGCAGCCCTTCACCGGCAAAGGTGACGTCTCCATATCGGTGAAATATTCTGGAGAGGGACGTTAAACAGTATACAATCAATCAACAATCGATATCACATGACCTTGATGATCACGTGACGGTCATTTCTGAAGAGTTTCACATTAATCCCTTCGGCTCGGCCACAGGCCTTTGGATCGCTTAAAAAAAATTGTGTGTGTAAAAAAAAAATAAAGGTATGGAACTCTTTTCATGGGGTACCTACTTTCGCCAATAAAATTCTTTTAAATCAAATGCCTTACAATTTTAGTTTCTATCCATATCTATTCAAATATAAACAATCTTCATTACTACCAAAGTTCATTCCGTAATTCTTTATACTTCTCGAGATATTCTGAAATCAATTCCCAAATTGACATTAATTTTTTAACTCGACATCAGCTTGGGCCTTCACTAATTGTAAAGCGGGAACGACAGGACAAATGTTCCCCGGATTTTATTAAAAACTCAATGAATATTTGCTCATTTGCATTCAAGCTTTACAAGGTTTCTCTTTAATTTGATCATATGGTGTAACTAAGTCACAAACAACATTTTAGAGGTCTAATTGTTTTGAAAATCGAAAGGTATATAATGCATTCCGGGAAAAATTCGTTCTACCATGTCTTCATTTACATTCATAATCAACATGGCGGTAGTTGTTGATGTAGACGTTTTCAAATTAATTTTTCGCGAAAGGAATATTTTTACGGACTTAACGTTAAAATCTGGAGTAAGAAATCAACTTTAAATTGTTGAAAGATTTTGCAAGTACTATGCAACTCTTCGCCGCACTTCAAACACCGTCTGTTTACATGTGAATGACCAGGGGCCCAAGCTAATGTCGAGTAAAAGAAAGTAGGTCATTTTTGAAAATGATTTCAGAATATCTCAAGAAATATATGGAATTTCGGAATGAGCTTTGGTAGAATTGAAGAATGTTTATCTTTGAATAGATTTAAATGGAAAGTAGAATTTTAGAACATTAGAATAAAAAATATTTTATTAGCGAAAATGGGTACCCAGTGTAAGAGTTCAGTACGTTTATTTTTTTTTCAACGCCTCCATTTTTTTTTCTAAGCGATCTAAAGGCCTGTGGGCTCGGCTGATAAACACAATTATGTAATTTTGAACATGTAAATAATTTCGTCACATTCTTGTGAACCCGAAATCACAGGCACCTGACGTTACTTATTTTTCTTTTAATAAAAAAAATATACACATACCTAATAATGAACAAGGTACCCATCGAAAGCCGCCATCTTGGAATTTTGAAGTAGGTCATCACTTGTATTTTCGTCTGAATCTCCGTCAAATAAATTCCCTGCAACAATATTCTATCTGTGGCCAGTCTTTCGATGTCTAAACTTATGGACACTGCAGCCAGAAAGGCGCATCACACTTGCAAATATTGAAAATCCCTCATCAAACTTGACCTACTGCTTCAACAATCCGAGAAATCGCCAAAGGGGGGCCGGAAGTTTACATACGACTTGAAATTCTTAGGGAAAGCCCTTTTTTGATTGGTCAATATATTTGTACGATTTATTTTTAAAATTAACCAGCGAAAGTTAGTTCTTATTCCAAAAACAATAATTCAGACAAAAATACAACGTAATATACATGTAAGAACATTGAATTTCATTTTATTTCTCTCAAATAATTTCGATATAGCTTGATCAAAGCAATTTATTTTTTGAATGTCGAAGATCGCCCTGGTCATGCTAGCTAGCTGATCAACATTTTCGAGACAAATTGAGTCGGTTATAAGTCCCTACTTACATGCACTAAATATTATTAATAACACAGTCATTATTGATGCCCTGATTGAACGCTATCGGTGGAGAAGATTGACATTATTTATTTAAAGTATGTACGCACGTGTGTGAGAAGGGGGGGGGGGGTTCCATACTTAAATTATCCCAGGGAGTGTTTAGATTTGCAATTTTATGTATTGCAATAAAGTAGTAGCATATGCCGACATTTTAATTTTTTTCTTGGTGACAGATTATACATATACATGTTGCATACGCTTATAAATATTTGATTTCATTACATTAAATCCTTTTATCAGTACGTGTGGTCCCTCTCCTTTTTCAATTAAGCATATGCCAGGTATATTTGTATATAATATATATATAACTGGATGGTTTGCAGTCTATTGTTTTTTGAAAACGATTTAATTAACTCTAGATGATTTGTTGATGATTTTTTTTCAAGCACCCCCCTCTTTTATTGAAGATGTTTTCGAACGCAACGACCTGTATAGATTAATACAGTATATTTTATAGGTATATTTATAAGAAGTGTTTTATTTTACCCATTTTGCTTTTTTTCATTTCTATAATCGAAATATTTATTAAAATTTCAAAGTAATTATAACACGCCGTTTTAGATCCACCACAAAACTGACAAATACGGAATTCCCATTAGCATATTGATGTAAACTTCCGGCCCCCTTTGGCGATTTTTCGGAATGTTGAAGCAGTAGGTCGAGTTTGACGAGGGATTTTCAATATTTGCAAGTGTGATGCGCGTTTCTGGCTGCAGTGTCCATAAGTTTAGACATCGAACGACTGGCCAGAGATAGAATATGGTTACAGGGAATTTATTTGACGGAGTTTCAGACGAAAATACAAGTGATGACCTACTTCAAAAATCCAAGATGGCGGCGCTCGATGGGTACCTTGTTCATTATTAGGTATGTGTATATTTTTTTTTATTAAAAGAAAAATAAGTAACGTCAGGTGCCTGTGCCCGAAATAGTTAAATTATTACTATGGTAAAAAAGAATTCACAATAACTTCAACTTACTGACAAATCTGAGGACATTTTCCACTCAATATCGTTGTCTGCTTAAAAAAAAAACGATCATACATTTTTCCTAAGCAAGATCCAGTTGGAAAATAAACTCAAAATAACTCAAATAAACCCTCATTGATAACCTGTGCCAGGCCCTTTTGTAGACATATTATGAATACTACTTTTATCCTCAAGTATTGTAAAATAGAGCGAGTGCCAAATTGTTTATTTTCTTATAAATTTTGTAACGCTGAATTTTAAAAGATGATATAGCAAAGTTATATAAAATATCCAGATGTATTAAAAAAAATAAAAACGTAAATTTTACATAAGTTTTTAGATACATCATATACAGATTAAAATAAGGTAAATTTTTATGACACTTTCCCCATCATTACAGCTCAGGAATGCTGTGATATGACGTCATTTTCAATTATTACGTCATATATTTGAAGAATAGAGAAGCTATTGCACAGAATACAGTGCTATGTTTGCTGGAAAGCTTTAACGTACCTGCCTTAAATTCGTCCACATAGCTCCTTTTTAACAAGGTCTTTTTAAATCATGCAAATTCTTATTGCTCATCTTTTCTAGTACTTTCATTGTCGTTGTTGTGATATGTGCGTGCAAATAAACATTTCTCCTTATGCTTATACAACACACTTGATTTCAATAACCCTAAATAGGAAGCCGAAATACATGGAATAATACTAGAGGATCCTTCATCTGATCAACGTCTATTAACTATATATATTCTATCTTCTAGTACAAAAATATTGCGATGGAAATTCGCCATGTTTCTTATCTTTGGCCATCTTGCTTTCCTTTTTTTTTTTAAATTGAAAACACTGACGACTGGAGGGTTGTATTAAGGTTTCGTCAAAGGTCAATATGTCCAAAATTTATTTTTTTTACAATAGCCCGAAAACTATGTGGGGTATAAAGTTAAAACGTTTACGGTTTATAAATATATAATTGATTAATAGATAGAAAAAATTATTTATTAATGTTGTTAAAAATTGTAATAATGAACCCTGTTGAGATTGCTATTTTCTTCACTGACCAATGCACATTGAATTTTTTTCTTCATATTTTCAATATTTTATATTAAATATTGTTGATGTTTTGTTTTAATATCAGTAAATATTAAATATGTACACAATCAACAATTTAAAGTGTGCATTGTAATATTTTTGTATATGATATAGATTTTACCCCCAGTCCCTTGATAGGATCTCCCCTCTGATGTTTGAGCAACTCATCAATCTCTATGATTCCTAACAGTTTCCTCTTCTTGATCATTACCTCAAAGTACTCCTTTAAAAGTCCCCTCATAAACGATGCCCAGTTAACAACTGTCGTCTTCTACGATATTCTAGCAAATCTGGAACACTGGCTCAGTGAACAACCGTCAAGGTAGATCTTTATAAATAATACGATGTCTTAAATCATTTAATTACTCTTGACAAAGAATGAATTTGTTCTACTCTACCTTGTGCGTTGTCTGTTCTTCAAACATCTGAAGATCACACCTCAGGGATTTCTCGCTGACGACTTTAAAACCATGAGTCCATCACAGGCCGTCACTGGACATGGAATGGTGGTTGCCAATAGCAGGTGCATTCGAAACCATTCCAATATCATCTCCTGTGGTTGCATGAAGAGCATGAAAAAATTCCACGGATTAGCAAAATCTTTGGGAACCATCTGCAGTACGTTACTACTGTACCCCAGGGCACTTATACTTTTCAAACATACAAGAAAAAGGTTTACCTTAAATTCCTAAATTCAATTTTAAAGATTGCCTATAACTTTTAATTATTTTCTGAAGTGCGTAACATTACGCACGAATTATTTAAAAAAAACAGACAGGTAAATGTAGGTATTATTTAAATTTTTTAAAATTCTTTAATTTCTCTTGCTCTTTGGGGTATAATGTCTGACTTTCCCATCCAGATACGGCTGCTTGGACACATTCAATCCGTACAACTTCCCGTAATTCTTCCCATTTTCGAATAATCTGCAAGTGGTTTTTTTTATTAACATTGTTTTATATGCATGAGTAGACTGCTAAATGTTTACATAACTAATTTTTTTTTTACCAAGATTGTGACTTGAAGAGGTGAATGTATGTAAAACACATACAGATTCGATTCAGAGGAATTCAGGTCCTCATAAACTTTGTTCTATCTAACCTCTGCCTATTTTCAGCATCATGGAAACGAAACTGAAATTTTAAGCGCAATGTTAAAATTAATTAGTCTCAATACTTAATATATCGGAAAACATATTTTTATCTGTTTTGTTTTTGTTGATTTTGAACATATTTTAATGTATAATTTGTACAAATGGATTGGAATGTTAATACCTCAGCATAATGAGCAGAATACAACATTTAAAAAATGATGAACAATACAACAAACTTATAATGCCTCTCTGGTGTTCTTGTGGGTTTCAAATTTATCTTCAAGTTTGTAGAAAAAAAAATAATTTGAAAAGTGGTTACAATATACACATGAACATATATTATAATTTGTGAGACATCATTCAACAATATACTGTATATATAATCAAATTAAAGAGTTTTTTAGAAATTATTTCAATTCATCCAAAAAGAAAATACACTAAACATTCTTGGATGAAGGGAACTCATGTTTGTTCAAGTACAGGGCTACAACCTCATTCAAGGGTAGATAATGCGGTTATAGTAAATATTAGCTAGCAATCTTGTCAAGAACCACATAGACGTAAAAAGGGAGTTAAAAGAAAACCTTGTTTATAAAGTATAGAATCAAGGTTGTTCAAATGATTATTCCGGGGGGGGGGGGGGTTATTTGAGAAAAATCTTTAAAACCTTTCCTCTGAAGAACAAAAAAGCCATGTTTAATACATAATGGAAGCATTCGTAGGTAGAGAAGATTCATGTATATTAAAATCATAACCTGGTGTTGGACCAAAGTTATTTATAAATAAGAAAATATGGGATATAGCATTAAGAAGTTTCCTCTGATCTTAAGTGCTGAACTGTTTTTTTTTCCCCAAATTCTTCTGGAGAGTAATGTTTTACATTTTACTACCACTTCCAGAGCAGGAAACTTCAAGGATCATATGGTATGCATTAACTGACGGTGCTGATCATTTTTGTTAGGAATATGGGCACAACTCAAGAACCCCTTGACCAAGTTCTGTCAGAGAATCTCTAATCCATTGGCTCTCATTTATATTAATACAGGATAATGACCCTTATTTTCAAATCAATGTAAAATAGACAATTATAGGCAGAATAAAATTTTGGTCTTATGCGTAAACTTTCTTGTAGTTTTGAGTTTTCTGCTTAGTTTGGCTTTTCCGGTATAAAGATACATAGAAACAAATATTCCTCTTACAAGTAAATAGAAATCATTCAAGTTTAAAGTGAATGATATCCTGTACCCATTTAGGGAATTATCAACATCCCATGTAAACTGTGACTTTACGAATATTACGCTTTACGAGGTTAATTATTGACAAGCAAGTTGGCGAAACAAGAATATCAACAGTCTCGTTTAAAGTCATTATTTCATAAGTTCTAAGTTCTATGGTCGATACAATGACCTTGTCAGCAAATACAGTTTACATGCCGATTGAGGTTTTTTATACCAATTGTTTGTCCATAATTTATACACTAAATGGACGACGGATTTTCCACGTCATTTCCTTATCATGACAAGGAGCACACGGCGGGTGTGACCGGTCGGAGGGGATGCTCACTCCTCCATTGCACCTGATCTCACCTCTGATTTTTCAGGGGTCTGTGTTGCTCTGCTCTTATTTTGTATATTGTTTATGGACTTTGAGATTGAATACTGTTCGTTATCTCCATATCCATTTTTACCGTATTAATTTCAATTAACACACATTATTTACAAAAACAATTTCCTCCTTTTTCCTTTTGTCTGTTGTCCTCTTAGGAAAAAACAAAGAATATTATACATTGTTTTAGGATAATTTTAATTTTTAGCTCTACCGGTCAGAGACCAGAAGAGCTTATGCGATAGTAATGCGTCCGGCGTCCGTCCGTCTGTCTGTCTGTCTGTAGACAATTTTTCAAAATGCTACTCCTCCTACAGTTTTGATCTGATTTCAATATTACTTGGCACACAAGTAGACTACACTAAGATACATAATTCTGTGCATCGGCTTTTGATTTCGACGAATGGTGTTGGCGTTGTTACTAAAAATAGAAATTTCTGTTAAATTCTTTCAAAATGCTACTCCTCCTACAGTTTTGGTATGATTTCAATATAACTTGGCACACAAGTAGACTACACTAATATACATAATTCTATTTATCGGTTTTTGATTTCGACAAACGGTGTTGGCGTTGTTACTAAAAATAGAAATTTCTGTTAAATTCTTTCAAAATGCTACTCCTCCTACAGTTTTGGTATGATTTCAATATAACTTGGCACACAAGTAGACTACACTAAGATACATAATTCTGTGTATCGGTTTTTGATTTCGACGAATGGTGTTGGCATTGTTACTAAAAATAGAAATTTCTGTGAAATTCTTTCAAAATGCTACTCCTCATATAGTTTTGGTATGATTTCAATATAACTTGGCACACAAGTAGACTACACTAAGGTACATAATTCTTTATATCCGTTTTTGACTTCAATGAACATTATTACCTTGGTTTATAAAGATAGCAATTTCTGTTACTATCAAAATGCTACTTCAAATACAGTTTTAGTCTGATTATAATATAATGTGGCATGCAAGTAGACTACACTAAGAACATAAAGAGACTTATTCAAGGATCATTATTCTCTTTTTTGCAAGTGTAAAGTTTCAATTCCCAACTGCTTAAGTACTTTCGTCATCCTGTGCTATAAGTACAAACCAGTAGAGCTTCAGTCTCGACAGATACTTCTGGTTAACATATGCCAGAGCCGAAACTGCTTGCTAAAATTGATCTAATTAGTGCTTTTTTCGTGTAAAAATGTCCCCAACGACTCAATTTTGCAAAATTCCTAAAATCTCTCCCTAAATCACGGAAGAGTCTAGTTCAAACACATTGCAAGCTCTTGTGCAAAATCGCTGCATTCAAGAGGGATCTTGTTGATTCCAGTATTCTACACCCTTCTTAAAGTATTATGTTACAAGAATTTCGTCATTATTTTGGAAAACCACAAGGGAAGGGGCAGATTCCTCTTCGGTGTCGAGATGCCTCGTCGGTATATTTTCTAATGACTGGACATTCTTAATACAAGATGGAAATGCATAAGCAAATACTTTTATAATAATAATAATCTAAGAAGTGTTACTTGTCAGGCAGTTTTTAGCTCTACTGGTCAGAGACCAGAAGAGCTTATGCGATAGTAATGCGTCCGGCGTCCGTCCGTCTGTCTGTCTGTCTGTCTGTAAACAATTTTTCAAAACGCTACTCCTTCTACAGTTTTGGTCTGATTTCAATATAACTTGGCACACAAGTAGACTACACTAAGATACATAGAATAGTGCATGGGTTTTTGATTTCGATGAACGGTGTTGCCATGGTTACTAAAAATAGAATTTTCTGTGAAATTCCTTTAAAACGCTACTCCTTCCACAGTTTTGGTCTGATTTCAATATACTTTGGCACACAAGTAGACTACACTAAGATACATAGAATAGTGCATCGGTTTTTGATTTCGATGAACGGTGTTGCCATGGTTACTAAAAATAGAAATTTCTGTGAAATTCCTTTAAAACGCTACTCCTTCCACAGTTTTGGTCTGATTTCAATATAACTTGGCACACTAGTAGACTACACTAAGATACATGGAATAGTGCATCGGTTTTTGATTTCGATGAACGGTGTTGCCATGGTTACTAAAAATAGAATTTTCTGTGAAATTCCTTAAAAACGCTACTCCTTCTACAGTTTTGGTCTGATTTCAATATAACTTGGCACACAAGTAGGCTACACTAAGATACATAGAATAGTGCATTGGTTTTTAATTTCGATGAACGGTGTTGCCATGGTTACTATAAATAGAATTTTCTGTGAAATTCCTTAAAAACGCTACTCTTTCTACAGTTCTAGTTTGATTTCAAAATAAGTTGGCACACAAGTAGACTACACAAAGATACATAGAATAGTGCATCGGTTTTTAATTTCGATGAACGATTTTGCCATGTTTACTAAAAATAGAATTTTCTGTGAAATTCCTTAAAAACGCTACTTCTTCTACAGTTTTGGTCTGATTTCAATATATCTTGGCACACAAGTAGACTACACTAAGATACATAGAATAGTGCAATGGTTTTTGATTTCGATGAACGGTGTTGCCATGGTTACTAAAAATAGAATTTTCTGTGAAATTCTTTAAAAACGCTACTCCTTCTATAGTTTTGGTCTGATTTCAGTATAACTTGGCACACAAGTAGACTACCCTAAGATACATAGAATAGTGCATCGGTTTCTGATTTCGATGAACGGTGTTACTATGGTTACTAAAAATAGAATTTTCTGTGAAATTCCTTAAAAACGCTACTCCTTCTACAGTTCTCGTTTGATTTCAAACTAAGTTGGCACACAAGTAGACTACACAAAGATACATAAAATAGTGCAATGGTTTTTGATAAGTACATACCAGTAGAGCTACAGTCTCGACAGAGACTTCTGGTTCATTTAGAAATCAAAAGGATGGGATAACCTTGATAACTTTATTTTATGCAACTTTTAAATTTTTGTCCTTTTCCCTTCTTCGTTGAGACTTACTTTCTAACGCAGGTAGTTTAGGCAAAAAAAAAATTATGTTTGTTTCTTGTAACCCGAGCGACCCATTCAAATTATCCCCGGGTGGATTTTATTCCTGACTGTTGGCAAAACTGCATTTGATCAATCAGCTGAATCCATTTATTTCATTAAAAAATAGCTTGTAGCTCAACTTGAGATATAAAATATGTCAACCTAGTTTACATTTACCTTACTGCCCTGCGGACACTTCACGAGGCTGGGGGGTGGCAGCCATTTTCAGACTATTTCGATCTCCTTTAAAAGAAGAGCTCCATATAAAGAAATAAAAAAATGATAAAATTTTAAAACTAAAATGAAGCAATTTTTTCTTTGTCAAATAATTGATGACAGTAGTACTGTTCGAAAGAAAAAAATGGCACTGAAAAAAACTCCATCGTCTCCCTCCCAAGAAATAGGATTTTCGTGTGTGAACAATTTACACATCCCCCCTTTTTTTGCTTGTAAAATTTTTTTCAGGTTCGAAATTTTTTCCATTTCACTTAGCCCCCCCCCCCCAACAAACTAAAATTAAATAATTAAAATACCAAACAGTATTTGGTATTGACCCGAATCTCTGGCGTTTAACTCCTTTTTAAAGATTTGATTTTCATGCCTGCCATATATTGGTATCAGTGTTTCAAAAAGATTCCTTGTTATGCTTAAAACTACTACTAAAATTAACTTGTCTTTATTAAAAGATGGTGAGAAACTTTTGTTGCAGAAATGGCTTTGCTATTAATAGCCCTTTAAACAAGCTTTCGGTCGGAAAAATACCTTACAAACTTATTGAAAAGAAAAATTGAACAAAGAAAAAGTTTTACACTTTTTGACATATCATACAAAGGTTATGGTGAGATCAAACCAAACCTTCAACCTTACCTTTGTGACTGTGTAGAATCAGGCCATTTTCTTTTTAATTAATTCTACAAGCTTCCTTATGAAGCATAAAAGAAAAAAAATTGAAAAGTTATAAACAAAGTGTCGAACATTAAATTTTTCTTGAAATAAAATCAACTTCTATCAGTACTTTTAGTACTTTGATTAGAAAAACATTGAGCCCGATGGTTAAAATATTGGATAAGCGATAATTTTTGTTATCAAAATTCGTTGCTCGAGCGCGCCGTCGCGCCGAATACAATTTTCCATTGTGTATGACTCGGCAAGAACTTCATACGTAAAAGCTCTCGATGCAATTCACCACGAAGGCCTTAGACTGTACTTAGGAGCTTTTCGAACTTCTCCTGTAGTTTATATGTCTCGGCAAATGAACCAGCCCTCGACTTCCGTAGAATAAACTAACCCTACAATATATTCTGAAATTTAAAGCAAATGTTGATAATCCTGCTTATAACTGTATTTTTCATGCGCAGAACGACGACTTGTATCAAAAACGGAAAACGTGAATACAACTACTTGACAATGATATTTCGATGCAAATATGCTGCCATGCACATGACAATCATATGATCAGCCCACTCTCCTTTTTTTGAGATTTTTGTAAATAAACGTCTTTTAAAAATCGACTCCATCTACAAAGTCTTCTCTCTTCAATGATATCAATGGTTTGACATTCAGGAATTTATAATTAATATTAATCACAGATTTCAAACAGAAAAAATATGGTGATGTGTATATATATATATATATATATATATATATATATATATATATATATATATATATATATATGTATTATCTTACTTTCAGGAGAGAATTTTCTTTGCGAAATTGCACAATATTTGAACGAAGCAAATGTGCATTCTGTGGTTGTAATCTTCAGTTGATCAGAAACGGCTTCAAAGAAACGATTGCCATCTCCTGGTGATCACCCAGATCCCATTCTCATCTTACATTGTCCTGGTCAGGAAGAAAGATGGCATTCTTAGATTTTGTATCGATTAAAGGAAACTTATCGCACATACCATCGAAGATGCCTACAACTTACCAAGAATAGACAGATTGGACCCCCGTAGGGGCCCGGGGTGATAAGAATAGGTCCCTGGCACCCCCTTGCATGTCGTATGAGGCGACTAAATGGGGTAACCTGTTGGCCGTGGGTTGCGACCCGTGTTGGTGGAGGAGGGGATCCTGGTGGCTGAGGTCTGCAGGTGCTGGGTGTAATGCACCTGTCCGACCAACACTCCACTTTGGCCACATATTCATTTAGACTGGAGGTCAAGTTTGGCCCGACTTGATCAATCGGCTAGTCATGCTGAGCTGATTATATCTACATGCCATAGTATTGATGTGTTGCTTTTTTCACTATCCGTTTACCTGTTTTGCAATTTCCAATACGCCGACGTTTCCATGTTGATATTTATATATTAATAATAATAATAATAATAAAACTTTATTTAAAGAAGGTAACCTGGTTAGTGCATGCGCTATTCTTCCCCAGGGCCCTCTATATATATGTACATATATCAAATACAAAATATATACACTTCATCAAGATACAAATCATCATAATCACATACAATTAAGTACATGTTATATAGGTTTGAGAATTACAATCACTGAATTATGAATAGAGTGTTCAAATACAGACACATCTTAACAATAACAGTACAATATACGATATTGAACACTTATTATGCTCAAATGATTGTACGACAGCTGATAATGTAATTTTCCACATTACTCTTGATTGTTTGTAGAGAATGAGAGAATCTAATGTGTTGGGGAAGTTTATTCCACAGATGTACACCTGAATACTGAAAAGAGGTCTTGAATAAGTTTGTACGAAATTTTGGTAATCTAAGATCATAATTAGTTTCGGATCGCAGGTTATAAGAAGTTGAAGACTGAAATTCAAATAAATTACGAAGATATTCGGGAGTCATTCCACTGAAAATTTTGTATAATAATATGTATTTGTATAGATCAACTAGTTCATAAACTGTTAACCACCCAAGTTTCTCAAACAGTGGTTTAGAAGAAGAATCAGGACTTGCATCAAGGATAATCCTTGCTGCCCTTTTCTGTAATTTAAATAGTCTGTCCATGTCCTGCTTGGGGGCATTACCCCAAACAGTCAAACAATAGTTAAAAGATGGAAAAATATAAGCGTTGTAATAAAGTTTCCTGGTATGAAGAGGGAGAAATTTCTTAATCCTACGAAGCGTAAATAACTTATAATTAACCGTTTTACAAACTGAGTCAATATGATTTGCATACTGTAACTTATCATCAATATGTACACCAAGAATTTTTCCAGTTTCAACAATTTCAATTGTTTTGTCTGAGGCATAAAGTTGTAAATTTGGATTATCTAATTTTGATTTTCTTTGCTGTGTTCCCATTAACATACATTTTGTTTTATTACCGGCCGCCAGGAGGCGGTCGGTTACTTTATATGAAAGTTTGAAGTCGCCGTGCGTTTCTGCGGAGTTAGAACAATTTAAATAAAAATATTTAACGTTCATATCATAGAATATTAAACAAAGATATTTTTAAATGTTTAACAAAAAGCACAATAATCATAAAATTAAAATTTTATAAATAATGGGGGTAAATGTTTCATCCAATCCGGATTGACAGTCTCCGACAAGACTGAAGTGCGGTGAAGTTATATGTAGGCATAGTCTAAAAAAAGAATACGTTGTATATCAACAATTTTACTTTCTCTTTTAAAACAGCATAGGATTTGTTGTATTAATTTTAAAATGACGTGTATATTTATACAGTTCCTATGGAAAATTTTCAAAAAATTGATGAAATATTTATTTCTTAAAAGCACAAAATCTTACAACATTTTGGTCCAGGAGACTAGGCGTTTTACAATGTGCCAAGCATTTTCCCGCCACATCTCAACTCCAAAACAAAGAGACTGAAAGAGAAGAAATGTGGTGGATCCAAGGCCGTAACTACCATTGAGGCAAGTGAGGCAAATGTCTCACTAAATTTTTAGAGTTTTCTGAAACCTGAAAAAGTTTTACATTGAACTTCTGAATTTTGTGTGTCTTCGTGCTATAAATTAATATTTTCAACTTTTGTTTCAATTTCTGTAAATCACCAGGTGCCTCATTTTCATTTGGAACGCATGTAAAATATAATTCAAAATGTTTGTTTTGTAAATTGTTTGATTGTTTAACATCACTTCCAGAGACATAAAAATATTTATATCTCTGTCCCTTCTTCTAAGACTTTCTCATTCATATTGAGACACCAGTACTTGCCGGTGGAGGGCTGCAAGTTTTGAATTTGTACATGTGCTGGGCTTTCAGGGTCACTGAAGATGATTGAACAGTGAGAGATATATTTTGTGCCATCACTTCTGTGACATACCGGTAGGACCTCGGTTTTTACGGTCTCATCCGAAGGACTGGTCTCTGCATACCGCAGTGGATTCGAACCCGCAATGTTAATTCGGATCAACTCCTTTGTCTGCGACTCTAGAGCATACGCTCTAACCACTGTGCTATGCGGCCACAATTCAAAACGTAAAATTATCTACGATTATAAATGTTTTATTTTCTAATATCCAGGTTTCAGAATACCCCTCCTCCTAGAACCCCCCATCACTGGCCATCAGGTACTACCTTGGCCCGTCTTGAACTAGGAATGCCCAGCACCCTTGCCTCACTTAAAATTTGAGCCTAGTTACGGCCTTGGGATCTAGAGGGGGTGGGGGTGGGGGTGGTTAATATCCTCTAAGAGAGAGCGAGGAGCCCCACATATTTCATATTTGTTGCGTTTTTTTTAAAGTAAAACTATAGCTTAGTTTAAACTTTAGTTCTGTTCTTTTATATAAAAACTTTTTAAACATCGAACTTCCACCAGAGCGGTTCGTTTACAATTTAAGTACAAAACTGAGTGCAGAGACACAGAGGTCTATGGACAGTTTGCTTATACATATAATGTTGTACATGCATTATGCATGAAGAAAATCGGCAATGTCGCATGCAAGTGTTTCATGTCACGAGGATATTTTAACAGATAAATATAAGAAATCTTAAAAACAGGTCACGCAAATTTCAGTTTTTAATTACTTTATCAATGGAACAATTACTTGGTTTGCGGCCGATTTTTGACGCTTGCGTCAATATATCTTTCTTGTCTACATTTAAGACCATTTGATTTTGAGCACACCATTTTTCAATCTCACAAAGATCTGCATTTAGCGTATTTTCTAAACATCGTGCATTATGATTATTTGAGTACAGAGTAACATCATCAGCAAACATATCAATATTTGAATTGTTTACATGTAATGGAAGGTCATTTATGTACAATAAAAATATAAGAGGGCCCAGAATTGACCCTTGTGGCACTCCTGCTGTGACGGGTTGAATATTGGAGACACATGTTCCAAATTTAACAAACTGGGTCCTGTCGTAAAGATATTACTTAAACCATTTTATAGCTGTTTGGTCAAATTTGTAATGATTTAATTTTTCTAGAAGAATATCGTGATTCACCAAATCAAAAGCTTTACTAAAATCTATAAATGTAATGCCGATTAGTTCACCACAATCCATTGCATTAAGCCAACTTTCTGTTAGTTTTGTAAGTGAAGTTTGACAAGAATGGAGTTCCCTAAATCCCGACTGGGATTGTGTTAGTAGATCAAATTCATTAGTGAAGTTTTGTATTAGCTTAGCTACATGTTTTTCTATCAGTTTAGATATAGTTGGTAAAATAGAAATGGGACGATAATTATTTGGGTCAGCTTTGTCACCTTTCTTAAATATAGGTGTTACTTTGGCTTGTTTTAAATTTGTCGGGAAAATACCACTTACTATGCTAGCATTAATAAGATGAGTTATAGGTTTACATATATATTTGGATGCGACTTTTAGAAGACGCGGCCCAATAAAGTCAATGCCAGCTGATTTATTGATATTTAGAGAATTAAGCATGTTAAAAACTTCACTTTCCTCAATTTGATGAAAACTAAAGATGGTTTCTTCATCAAGCTTAGACCTTACAAAATTACATAATATATTAGGATCATAATCATGTTTAGGCAATTTCATCAGAAGCTTATTAGAGATATCCGTAAAGTGGTTATTAAAAGTATTTGCAATATCCTGTAAATTATCAACAATTTCCCCATTAGAAAACACATGACATGGTGTTATGTTCTTTGAATTACATGTTAATTGATTAAGATAGTTCCACATTTCTTTGGGATTTGAACTTTGTTCAATAGCTGTTTTATAGTAAGACGATTTTGATTTGTCTATAAGAAGACTAACTTTGTTTCGATAAATTCTATAGTTCTCCATATCTCCTTCTTTATGGTAAGAGTCCCGTAAATGTCTAGCATTGTTTATTTCTTGTGTCATCCATTTAGGGCGGATTTCGCTCTTTACGCGTTTTGTTTTAACCTTTGCATGCTGGTCAAGTATACTATTAAATAAACCATAGAATTCAGTTAGTATTTCATTAGGGTCATGCATCTGGAGGAGATTGTTAAAGTCTACATCTTTTAAGTCGCGAAGGAATTTATTTTCATCGAACTTTTTGAAGTCTCTGTACTCTATTTCTACGTGTTGTCCTTTTTTCTGCATGCATTTTGTTTTTCTAGTGGCACATATTGGGTAATGGTCAGAGATGGCTATAAAAGGTACATTTACTTCACACATGTTATCTGGTTTATTGGTGTAAAAGTGATCTATTAGAGTACTTGAAGTATTAGTTACTCTGGTTGCTGCTGTAATTAATTGTGAAAAATCAAATTCTTCTAAAGCATATGTCCAACTTTGTGGGGGTTCTTTGAATAAGTCTACATTAAAGTCACCTGTTAAGATAATTTCTGCATCGTCACAGCAGGAGGCACAGTTAATCTCTCTAGCCAGGTCCTCCGCCCAGCAGGAGGGAGCAGATGGTGGACGATATGCTGAACAGTAATAAATTGGTTTAGAATTCTTTGTATTTAATTCTAGCCAAATTGTTTCAATATCACCAATTTCAAAATCAGTTCTACGCTTGTATCTTATATTATCGGAGATATATACTACAATTCCACCACCTGCCCTCAGAATACGATCCTTCCTTTCCATTTCAAAGCCATCAATATTCAACTCAGAATCACTAATGTTATCATTCAAAAAGGTTTCACAAAGTCCTAAGATATTAAGATCTTGTTTGTTTTGAAGCAGAATTTTAATTTCTTCAATTTTTGGCATTAGGTGGCAAATGTTAAGGTTTCCAAATTTTAATCCCTTTTTCATCAAACCAAAATTACTTTTACTTGTTACACTATCATTTTTTGTTGTAAATACAGTTGATTCGTCTGATTTTTGTGAAACCTTCTTGGTAGCAAAATTAGGCATATTAATATTTTTCTCTGTCTTAATGAATTTATGCGAATTAGATAAAGTGTTTGACTTAATTCTAGAATTTTGAAAAAAATGTACATGAAAACTCATTATCACGACATAAACAATAAACCTGATTACATTCAGAGCATAAATTATTAAAAAGAGAATATACATTATTGTTTTTAATTATCCCTCGGGAATTGGTGACGGCTATACTTCCATTGCCCGTTTCCTAGTGGCTATGCGGGCAGAGCTTGGTTTTGTGACCTAGCTCTCCACAGTTCCAACAGTCTAGCTTTCTCCCATGCCTGCAGTATCGCGATATGTGGCCACTTTCCCCACAGAAATAGCAGAAAGTTGAACGGAAGGAATCGTTGCAAAGTGATGTAATTTTTCTGACGTTTCCTCGCCCGTTTCCGCTTTTCAGTATATTCACATAACCTTCGTAGATTTTGAGCAGAGCTGCGGTACCTCTGTCTGACAGGTGGATTCCGTCTTTCCAGTAGTATCCCTGTTTAAGATTTCCATCTCCAAAGAACTTTGTAGTAGGAATCACAGTGACACCATACATTTCACACACATCATTAATTATTTCATTAACATCACTGACATTCGTATCACGCCTTGATAACACTTCTGAAATATACACACGTACACTGGGATTCCGATGTTGAAGGTCTGCGATTATTTCCGTAAAATCGTGTTCCATCCCCTCTGCATCCCGCCGTCTTGATGCATCATTTCCGCCAGCTAAAACAATAATACTTTGATATGATGATACATCCATTCTTGAAAGTTTTGTCCTTATATCAGAGATGGTTGCTCCCCTGTTTGTGCTGACCTGTACTGTTGAATGTAATCCTCTGGTGCGAATCCTTTGTAAAATCGAGCTCCCAATGATGAGTACAGATTTTTCCTCTGGTTTCTTTCCGGGTTGCTTTTTTTCCCTCGTGAAATCTGCAGGATTTGACAAAACAGGAGCAGTCTTGATGTCTGGAGCCTCCCTGGAGTCTGTCATTGTACTGCTACTGGTTGATGGGACTTTAATTTCGCACTGACTATGCCTGGATACACCAGGCCCAGGAATTTTAATTCCTTCTGTTGATGTTTCTTTTTCTTTTGTCCTGTTTGGAACTGTTTGGTTCCTTTTGTAATAAGAGGTGTGACCGTCCTTGAAGCATTTAATTGTTTTTTAAGATCACTGACTTCTTTTGACAGAAGTTGGACCGTATCTGAAAGTTCCTTAATGATTTTTGCACTGTCAATGCACTGATGGCAATTCAATTTGGGGTCTTCATCAGTTTGTGGGGCCTTACTTTTAGGAGTAGATGTGCACTGGGGTGATGTTTCCTCTATGGTCTTACATCTTGTCTCCAAATTTTCATCAGAGGTCTTCAAATCCTTGAGAAATCTCTGGCACCACGAGAAATATGAGTCTCCTTGGATGTGAAGGGTATTTGTTTTCTCATAAATGGTAGCTGTGACAGAATCATCTTGAGATTTATATATAGACCCATGTCTTCTTTTCTCTCGGTTTTTAAACAGCACAAGCTCGCTCTGTAGAAGATCCAAGATGATAGGGTACTTGTCTCCATTAAATGTTATTGTTACACTCCTCTGATTTTCCTTAACTTGAAGGAAATCTGGCGCATCTGAATCAAGTTTCACAGATTCATTTTGAAGCTCATTGTTATGTCTCCCCTTCCGAAGGGGAGACATATTGTTTTTGTCGATTTTCTTATTCTTATTCTTATTCATCCAAATTTTGTCCAGGCTGTAACTCGAACACCCTTTGACTTGAAGACTTCATACTTGGAATATAAATAGATGACCTTCAGGCAGAGTGCATGCCTCCAAAAGTTTTGACCTTGAACTATTTATAAAATCATGGTTAAACTTTTACATTAAAATAGTTTTAGAAATAGCTTGAGTACCCTTTGATATTAGGACTTCAAACTTGTAACATAGAAAGAAGACTTCAAGTACAAGATTTATGCACCAGAAGTTTGACCTTGACCCCTTTTTTCTTCAAGGTCAAATAGAGAAAAAAAACATGATTTGAACATAACTTTAGATACCTTTGACATTAAGACTTCAAACATGGAATATGCAGGGTATACATAATAGAAAGGTGTATGTGGCCAAAATGTTTGACCTTCATCCAATGTTTATAAGGTCAAGGTCAAACTTTCACATTAAAATAGAGTTTAGCCCATAGCTTAAATACCCTATGATATTAGGACTTCAAACTTAAAACATAGAAAAAAGATATTAAGTACAAGATGCAGTGCACCAGAACCCTTGACCTTGACCCCTTTCTTTATTCAAGGTCAAATGGAGAAAAAACATGAATTGACCATAACTGGAGATACTTTTGACATTTATATTTCGAAATGTTAATATGCAGAAGACACATTAAAGAAAGGTGTTTGTGATCAAAATATTTGACCTTGATCCAGTATTATTGGGTCAAGGTCAGACTTTCATATCAGAATAGAGTTTATGCCATAGCTTTAGTACCTTTTGATATTAGGACCTCAAATTTGTGACATAGAAAGAAGACATTAAATACAAGATCTAGTGCACCAGGACTTTGACCTTGACCCCTTTCTTTCTTCAAGGTCAAATATAGAAAAAAATCCAAGTTTTGACCATAACTTGAGAAACCATTTGACATTTAGACTTCAAACTTGGAACATGCAGAGGACACATAGATGGAGAGTCTATGTGATCAAAATTGTTTACCTTAATCTAATTACTATTGGGACAAGGTCAAACGTTCATATAAAATATATTCTAAGTCATAACTTAAGACCTTTCTTGACATTTTGGATTTTAAACTTGGAACAAGTAAAGACAACATTTAGCCTAAATACATTACATCAAATTATTTGACCTTGACCACTTTCTTCATTCAAGGTTAAATTAAGGAAAAAACAAGATCAGACCATAACTTTAGATCAATTTTAAGACTTAACAGATGCAATGCATTATTATTTTTGACCTTGATAGTAAAACTGCATTTGAAAATGTTGGTAAAGAAGGGGAGACATGTGTTTTTTGTTAAAAAAAAAACAATACCCACTAGTTTACACTAAATGATCTTGAAAATCCAGTAAATGAGTCCAAAAGTGATTTGAAAAGGTTAGAACTTTCACTCAAACTCATTATTATTCCATTGTAATTACTAAGTATAGATAAGAAATGCAGGAGCTGTAAAAAACACGTCTGGTCACCTTGACTGCTTATCTGTGATGTTAAGCGGTGGCTAAGGGTCAATCAGGCATATCATGTCTGAGTATAGTTTCTTTGTATCCTCTTGGTATCAGTCTTACTTGATGACCGTTTGACTGGATATCGCCCTTGTTGGCGCTCCGAGGCGGGCGGGGAGCAAGGATTCTGAATCCTTTCTAATACAATCATGGCTCTCTCAAAAAAACGTTGCTATCCAGCAGGTTTCGATATGAATATAAACGATGAACAACTGAATTCTATCGTGGAACACTGGCCCCGCTTCATCACACTTGAAGCACAACTATCAGACCAACATACGAAGCCTTTAACAAAGGTATCGCCATTCATCATTCAAAAAGGTATTCAAGGAATCATCGGTACTCCTAAATCTGTTAAAAAGTTGAGATCCGGTGCTCTTCTTATTGAAGTAACCAAAAAACAACACTCAACTTCTTTGTTAGATTTGAAAATGCTTGCCAATATTCCTGTTGTTGGTAAAATCCACAGTGGATTAAATCAGAGCAAAGGTATCCTTTTCGACAGGGATCACGACCTGGATGACATTCCTGAACAAGAAATCCAACATGAATTGGAATCCCAGGGAGTGATCACTGTGAAACGATTCACAAAAAGACGTAATGATGTTGTTGAACCAACAAACACTTACCTGTTGACCTTTTGTATGCCAAATCTGAGTTGAAATCCCAGGGAGTGGTCTCTGTGAAAAGGTTTACCAAAAAGCGTAATGCTAACATAGAACCAACAAATACCTACCTTCTGACCTTTGGCATACCAATATTACCGACAAGTATTAAAGTTGGGCTTTATAATATGAAAGTCGAAATGTTCGTTCCAAATCCTCTGCGTTGTTTTAAATGTCAGAGGTTTGGACACGGACAATCCAATTGTAAAAGTTCTGAAACATGCTTCAGGTGTGGTGAGGAGAGGCATGATGGTAAAGGTTGCCATAACGACCCCAAATGCAAAAATTGCAAGGGCGGGCATATGGCTTCCTCCAAACAATGCCCTATGTGGAAAAAAGAAATACAAAGGGTCAAAGCTGAAAAAAGGATACCTTATCCAGAAGCCAAAAAATTGGTAAACATATATAGTAGTCCAAAACCAAATGTAACTTTTGCAACTGTTGTTAAATCGTCCTCTTTGAAGGACATGTCTACACAAGTCTCTGAGAAAGACTTTCTTCAGCAGACTTCATCATGTCAAACGCCCCTGTCATCTCAAGACAAGGGTAAAAACACTTCAATGCCTGCTTCTGCAGGTCCTGCTGCTCCAAAAACCGTAGCTGTGGCTACATCAAAGCCAGCAGCCTGGAGCAAATTATCATCATCGGGGAGAAAAAACAGATCTCCCTCCAAAAACAAAACAGGAGAGTGATCGGTTACCTAAAGCGGCCGTCACTCTCCACAATAAATTTGGGGTCTTCGAGGAGATGGATGTAACACCATGTCAATCCTCCTCGCGAGTCCGAAGTGCGTCACCCCCAAAAAGTAAAGGGAGGATATCCCCCATTACTCATAAAAAATGATTCATCCTACTATTATACAATGGAATTGTCGAGGTTTTAAAGTCAACTTTAATGAATTATCATTACTTATTCAGGACCATAACCCAGTAGCTATATGTTTACAAGAAACACATTTAAAAGAAACAGATAAAATTAATATTAAAAATTACAGTATGTATAACTACTATGCTCAAACTGAAAGAGCGTCTGGTGGTTCCTCTTTAGCAATTAACAATAAATATATTCATAGCCAACTAGATTTAAAAACAAATCTTCAGGCAGTAGCTGTACGCCTTTCACTTGAATAAACAATAACTCTTTGTTCTGTATATGTTCCTCCAAACTATCATTTACAAGCTTTAGAACTTACAAAGTTAATACAACAACTTCCAGCTCCATTTATGGTTGTGGGCGACTTTAATGCCCATAATCCATTATGGGGCAGCGATTAATTAACAGAAAAAGGAAAGATAATTGAGGATGCAGTATCACCTATCTGCATCCGGGTAATGGTTCATATTCTTCAATAGATATTACTTTAGTAGACCCTTCTTTACTCTTGGATTTTAGTTGGTCAGTACATGACGATTTATGTGGAAGTGATCACTTCCCAATAATCATTAAACTAGATGTATCCTTTGAAAATATTTCTATTCAAAACTGGAAGCTAAACAAGGCTGATTGGATACATTTTGAAAACTTATGCTTACAAAATATTTCGTCCGAAAAATTCGAGAACAATCCTGATCCTATCAAAAAATTTACTGAAATCCTATTAACTACTGCAAATAAATGTATATCTAAAACCTCGACAAAGTCTCTAAAAGTAAAAAACCATGGTTTACCGAAGAATGCAATGATGCTATTAAAGCTCGCATAAAAGCAGAGAGACAATTTAATCGAATACCAACATCAGCAAATTTAAGCAATTTTCGTATATTTAGAGCAAAAGCTCGCAGAACTATTAACTTTAATAAACGAAAATGTTGGAAAAGATTCATTTCCAGCCTCAATTCTCATACTCCTATTAATAAGGTCTGGAATGCAATTAGAAAAATTAAAGGTAAAGGTCCTGAAAAATATCAACATCTTAATGTTCGAAATAAAATTATTACGGATAAAAAAGAGATATCAAATGAAATAGGTAATACAACTTCTAAAAATTCCTCCAACAAAAATATCACCCCTAAGTTTAGTAAACATAAAAAATCACAAGAAAAGAAAATATTAGATTTTACATCTCAAAACAATGAATGTTACAATCACCCATTTACTTAAGATGAACTTCAAAAATCTTTAGATAAATCCCATGACACAGCAGTGGGACCGGATGAAATCCATTATCAAATAATTAAACACCTTCCTTTAAAAAGTAAAGAATGTCTTCTGCAAATTTTCAATACGATTTGGGAGCAGGGTCATTTTCCAAAGCTACAATAATTCCCATCCCAATGCCTGGTAAGGATTACACAGATCCAAATAATTACCGTCCTATTGCGTTAACAAGTTGTTTGTGTAAAACCATGGAAAGGATGATAAATGAACGTCTTATATGGTTTCTTGAAACTAATAACATTTTAACTAATATTCAATGTGGTTTTAGGAAAAACCGCAGTACTATTGACCAGTTGGTGAGACTGGAAACCTATATTCGAGATGCTTTTATTAAAAAAGAGCATGTTATATCTGTGTTTTTTGATTTAGAAAAAGCATATGATACTACATGGAGACATGGCATTTTAGAAGACCTCTACACTATGGGTCTTAAAGGACATTTACCTAATTTTATCAAGAATTTCTTGAATGATAGACATTTTAAAGTACGCTTAGGGTCTACATATTCAGAAAGTTTTGAACAGGAAAAGGGTGTACCACAAGGTAGTATTCTATCAGTAACTCTATTCAGTATAAAAATCAACAACTTAGCAGAAGTTCTTGAAAATGATATGCATGGAAGTTTATATGTTGATGATTTTGTTCTTTGTTTTAAATCCAAAAATATGAACTATATTGAACGAAAATTGCAGAGTTGTCTAAATAAAATTCAAAATTGGGCTGATGTAAATGGATTTAAATTTTCAGAAAGCAAAAATGCTTGTGTTCATTTTTGTTCCAAACGGAAAGCGCATGACGAACCACGTCTGCTGCTCGATGGAAATCCAAATAAGGTTGTAAAAGAAATAAAGTTTTTAGGTATAATTTTTGATAGTAAACTTTCTTTTGTATCACATATAAAAATGCTTAAAGAAAAATGCACGAAGGCTTTAGATGTTATTAAAGTAATTGCAAAAACAAAATGGGGGCAGATAAAAATACTCTTTTAAAACTATATCGTTCTTTAGTAAGATCCAAGTTAGGCTATGGTTGTAATGTGTATGGCTCGGCAAGAACTTCTTACGTAAAAGCTCTTGATGCAATTCACCATCAAGGCCTTAGACTGTGCTTGGGAGCTTTTCGAACTTCTCCTAAAGACAGTATATATGTCGAGGCAAATGAACCACCCCTCGACTTACGTAGAATTAAACTTTCCCTACAATATATTCTGAAATTTAAAGCAAATGTTAATACTCCTGCTTATAACTGTGTTTTTTATCCGCAGAATGAGGACTTGTATCATAAAAAAAAACGTGTATGAAACCACTTGGCCTACGATGTAAAAAGCATATTAGAGACTCTGACCTTCCTTTGGATATTATAAAATTCTCAAATTTTTCTGAAATACCGCCCTGGAAATTAATAAAACCAAGTGTTGATATATCTTTAACTGAATTTAAGAAATCAGAAACAAATTCTCTTATTTTTTAAACAGAAATTAGCCGAAATAAAACATTCTAATGGTCCTACAGTCGAGATCTATACAGATGGTTCGAAAGACAAGGATACAGTTGTGTCAGCTGCAGTAATTGATAATAATATTTTCTCAACACGTCTTCCAAATGAAGCACCAATATTTACTGCGGAAGCGAAAGCCGTACAACTTGCATTTGAATACATAAAATCTTCCAGTGACAACAAATTTACTATATTTTCGGACTCTCTTTCCTGCTTACAATCCATTAAAAACAGGAATCTTGATCACCCTTATATTTTAGATATATTAATACAGTATAATTATTTCGCTCAACAGGGTAAAACAGTTAATTTTTGTTGGATTCCGAGCCACATCGGCATCCCTGGAAAGACTAAGGCTGACAATGCAGCAAAACCAGCACTTCAACATGAAATTACTTTATTTAAAATTCCTTCCACCAATTTGAAATACCTAGTTAAAATTTATGTCGATTCTCTTTGGCAAATTTATTGGAATTTTTGTGATGAAAGTAAGCTTTCTGCTATTGAAAACAAAGTTAACAAATCATGTGACTTCGGTCTTTAACGTCAAGACGAAGTAATTATATCAAAAATACGTATCGGTCACTCTTAAAATTACACATGAATACTTGCTGAATCGGGAGTCTCAGCCGGAATGTATATCCTGTGACTGTCCGATAACTGTAAATCATATTTTATTAGAATGTTCTGACTTTTCGCCAATTCGAAGAAGACTTTTTGGTAACGCAAAAACGATATATGACCTTTTTACAAATGTCAATGTACATGCAATTTTGGAATATTTACATGAAACTGATTTTTACAATAAAATATAAAAATGACTAGAGTAGTTTTATAGGATGTATTAAGATGATTTTATTTTTAACAGTTTACATATTTTTAAATTTCAAGTCCGTCGGATGAGACATTAAATGGTGCCCCGTGTCAAGGATAACAACCCCATTGGCACGCAAAAGACCGTTTCTCTGGAGTTCGATAAAGAGTAGACTCATTGGGGGCCGCCAGAGAAACCAAAAGCTTTCAAAAACCGGTTAATACTTGCCCGCCAAAATATGGCTGAAATATTGCCGACTTGGCGTTAAACAATATGAAATCAATCAATCAATCAGACTGATTGGATCCAAATACTTCTCAAAACTAGAAAACTGACCAGTCAGCAAGGGCCCCGCCATGGGGTAGAATTATAAGGGTGCAGCTTGCGGAATGATTAAAAAATGTACGAAGAATAAGCAACAGTAACTGTATTCTTAAAATTTTAAGATAATTCCTGAATATTCAAAAACCTGAAAATAATATCCTTGTATTTACATTAGGCAATAAAGAAAAACTTAACATTGAATGTATATTTACACAATTATGAAGCTTATCATATAAAATGCCAGCCTTCAATGAATGCAAATATAACTTCAAACAAACAGCAGTTGCAGACAAAGATTTTCATTAATCTTAAAGTGACAGTAAAGAAAAGCCTACTAAATTTTCTGCAGCAGGCTAGATAATTAATCCCAAGGGATTAATTGTACCTCTCTAATCATTTTCTTCTGAAGTTACAATAAGAACTTTTTCAGTATTAATGATAGAATGGGGTTTTTATATAACTACCTTAAAAATTAATAATATTCTTGAATTAACATAAAGTAAAAAAAAGTAAATAAAAAAATCTTCTTTATTTCTTGTTTTTAGAATTCAATGAAGTCATAACTATTTAACAAATATAAATTATAAAAATTTACATTTAAATCCACATTTCAGAGTGTTTATAGCATTCCAAATTGACTTAACTTCAAAACAAACTGCATTTGCGGTAATTCATCTAAATGTGACAGATAAAGATAATGCTCCGGATTTTCTTCAGGAGGAAAGCTAATTAATCCCAAGGGACTCATAGCAGCATTCAGTTTACAATGCGAACATCTTCAGCAGTTATCTCTCTTTGCCAATGCATTCTTATATAAAGTAAAGGAATCTACCCCACCACCCCAGCTCCAAACCAGGGGACATAGAAAACAAACTTAGCATCAAAATATGTCTTTCTGCCTACTGAACTACCATACCAAATTTGAACTTGATTGGGCAACCATAAAAAAAGTTGCCTATTCATTCTTATGCATAGTTAAGGAATCTACCCCACCACCCCAGCTCCAAACCAGAAGACATAGAGAACCAAACTTAGCATCAAAATATGTATTTCTGCCGACTGAACTACCATACCAAATTTGAACTTGATTGGGCAACCATAAAAAAAGTTATTAGAAAAAAACAGAAAATTTGTGGACGGAAGAGTGAGAGACAGAGAGACGGACGGACAGACAGAGTGATTACTATAGGGCACCCGCAAATCCTTGCGGGGCCCTAATTAGCCTTAACAAGTTCCTATTGTAAAGTGGTAACTGAACAAAAAGACAGCACCATTATCTTTCCATGGGAAATGGTCTGGTTGAATGTTTTAACTTTGCTTAAAATGTTGGGAATCCTAGAAGATTACAAGAAAGATGATTGGAAATATTACATTTTAACGTTAGTTCATGCATATAATGCGATTAAACAAGAGACGACTGATTTTTCAACACACTATTTAATGTTTGGCTGGCATCAAATTTTGAATTTAGACTCTTCTCAAATGACTGATCACTAGAGATAAGCCAGTTGGTCATTGTAATAGGATTATGTCTCAGAACACCATAGTCATTAGTGGTTCTAGAATACTTCTAACACTCTCCTATATCTTCATATTAAATTATTTCCCATGTCCTATTTCGATTTGAGATTCTGCTTGGTCTTATTTCCGAGCCTGTTTGTACCTTATTTCAACACCTCATGTCAATGGTAATTAAAACAGCAGTTTCAATAAACAACAAAATTAATTTAAGCTTTGTATAGACAAACAAAAAAATGGTATATAAAATAACTACTGTAAATTCCTGCCTTGTGAAAAATCCTATTTCGAAAGATGATGCAAAAATCACCCAATCTAGCGTACCTAAACGCTAGACCAACCTAGCCGGGGGGAAAGGCCCAGGGGAAATTTAGAAACTCCTATTTATCTTATTAATGGAATATCAAACTCATAACTTATTTTTATGGCCTAATAAAATTAAACAGGAGCAATAGACGACGACAATTTTTATACAAACACCTAATAATTTCTTAACATAATTTCTAATGGTGCAACCTGCTAAATACGTAATAAACCTCCGTAAAAGTGAGACAACTTACAGCAAATCAATACTTTTCAAGGTTTCGCACTAGACTAGCAATTACACTGGTTTTAATACTTTTTGGAAACAAGAAAAAATCAACTTAGAAATCTAATGGATGCACCCAAAGGGTATGAACTTTGTCTGATATTAGTGACACCCAAAAGGTTAACTTCCGTATTAATAGCCAATCAAAATTTAGATAAACAGTAGTCCAAACGACCTGATGGAAGCAACAAGTGCTATTATTGTCCACCGCTTTTGCAAAAGCGAGGGGACATTAAATCTCATTCGTCTGTCCGTCTGTCAGTCCGTCACAAAAACTTTAACCTTGTCAATAACTTATTATTATTATTAATAACTTTGTGTTCATTGAAATGGGTTCCCTTCCTCTGAATTTCAGTTGTGGAATTTGTATTTCAAATGGAGACGGTGTTGCGTACTGCGGTCGAACATACCTGATATATGTTCGCGTATTAAGTACAAGACAGTGAAACGATTAGAGAGTTGTATGTATCGAGGTACTCTCGGAAAATCTACTCAAGAAAGTGGCAGATATCTAAAGAAATATTAAAATTCATTCAACAGTATTAACTACTGTAAATTAACTGTAGTCGGAGAACAAAACTATCCTTCGCAGTTCTTTGTAATTTTTAAAATTAGTTATGAATTTTAAGAAGAACTTGATTACTGGTGTAATCGTTTTCCGGTCTGAATACATGGATTTCCATTTATAATATTCTATATAAGTTTTAAATGTTTCTTGAGGACCAAATAAATTATTAGGGATACTCTCTCGATTCGTGTCTTAAACCGATATCTGTCTACAGCTAACACAATCCACTCTCTACGGTTCTCGTAAGGAATGTTAATTATTACCAGCTCATTTAGAAATCTTTATACATTCCTCTTTAATTAGGATAGGTTACAAACGTAAGTCCGTAGTAACGTCTGTCTTTGCGAGGGTTTTCATATCAAGTGATATTCTTTCACGCAAGGGTTAAAAAATACGCGCCAGCCATGCGCAATGACTGGAAAAACCAGTCAAACACACCCTTACCTTACCCACCGTATAGCATCAGATTCATGAACTCTCACGCCATGAATGAATGAAATGACGCATGCGCAAATTAAACCATAGTAAATAGTAAATAATGATCCTGTGACACATGGTTAATTTTTTTATGTACAAGTATTTAAAATATCAATGATAATTGCAGCTTATTCTTACCTTAAATAATTTCCACTTTTTATATAAGGCGAAGTTTATTCTATAATATGAGACATAATTAACAACAAAAAATCTTAATTTCTATTTTCGTATGCTTTCTTAGATGATGGTAAGGATAACGACAACGATGTACGAAACACCATGACGTCATTAAAAAAAATGGAGGAAGAACTACATAAAGTAGAAAAGGACCATGACAAGGCCCTTATACTACTAAGAAAAACACTGGACAGCAGTCGGAAATTCATCAAGTCCCTGGATGAAAGAAACCTCAGAACTGTAACGAGCAAATATCCAGCATTGAAAAAACCCCTTTTTAAAAAAGTTTTGGTGAAAACAGGGGCGTAGCAACAGGGGGGGATGCCCCCCCCCCCACTTTTTTCCCAACCTTACTTATACTATAGGAACTGTTAATTTAAAGCCTGCTTGCCCCCCCCCCCTTTTAGTGATGTACCGAAAATGTAGTATTAGAATTGGACCATGACAAGGCCCTTATACTACTAAGAAAAACACTGGACAGCAGTCGGAAATTCATCAAGTCCCTGGATGAAAGAAACCACAGAACAGTAACGAGCAAATATCCAGCATTGAAAAAAAAAGTTTTGGTGAAAACAGGGGCGTAGCAACGGGGGGGGGGATGCCCCCCCCCCCACTTTTTTTCCCAATCTTACTTATACTATAGGAAATGTTAACTGAAACCCTGGTTGGCCCACCCCCCCCCCCCCCCCCCCACACAACAGACACTTTTAGTGATGTACCGAAATGTAGTATTAGAATTGGTACTGAGAGTAGTTGACACTTGGAAAATATCTACCTACACCCCACCCCACCCCTACGAAATAATATTTACGAATTTGGGCAACTTTTCCCTTGTTTTTTTTTTTTTTGTTTTGTTTTTTTATGCTTGTCAACTTTTTCAGGTTGGTAAAAAAAAATTCTCTGGCTGCCCCCCCCCCCCTCCCACTTTCAAAAACGATGCTACGCGCCTGGAAAAAGAATGATAGTCATTTAAGGTGGGTCGCGGATTGACTGCATAAAAATTCTTGCGAGAAAACATATCCTGAAAATTTGTAAAATGTTCCTTAGAATTTAAAGCGTCTCATCTGCAATTTTTATTCAATTTGCCTAAGTAGTTTTAATGTTAAAACTGTAGACGCGGTATAGTTTTTAATCATTTCTGACAGTTTTACCATTGAAATATTTGGGAAAATGACGTTTTTAAGCCAATTTTATGAAAATAGTTTCTATTAAAAAGGTTAGATAACTTTTTAAAGACGTAGATGAATTATTCAGGAATTTCAAAATGTCAAGATGAGGGAAAATCAAAACCATTAATATAAAAAATCAGTATGTCTTCTCGCTAGATTTTTTGCTCTTGAAACACTTGGAACTTTGAAACAATATCTGAGAGATCATGAATCTGAGCTAGATACAATGAGTGTCAATGACATTCTTCAAAAGTGCAATGTATCTAGTGACAAATATTACAATGCATTACTAAATTCATCTAAAACAACATCTATCTTTCAATGTCGTGCTCTCTCCGAAACATTCATAAACAACTATAACCCTCATATTCTAAGAATGTGGAAAGCTAACATAGATCATTAGTATACAGCAAGTCCGTATGCAGCCATAGCTTACATAACTAGCTATATAAATAAAGATGAGAGGGACGTTGGAACAGTTTTGCAAGCTGTTAGCTGTCAAATGAGGAATCATGGAATAAATGAACAGATGAAGAAGGTAGCATGTGCATTTTAAAATGCTAGAAATGTCTCTGCTCAAGATTTTATGTCTAGATATTATGAAATAAATGCGTTTTAAAAGTGTATGGGGTGGGGTCAATCTTAGCCTTCTGCCTCACCTAAGTTAACTTTGAAGCCATCCACTTTAAATTTTTTTTAGTAAAATAGGTCAAAGTAATTCAGGTGAGCATTTTGGTTCATGGGCCTGTTAAAAGTTTGTATACAAGGTATTGAATTTTATTTATAGTGCCTGGAACACTATAGAAGTGAATTGTTAGAAGCACACTGTTTGTACAGTGCCACATAGTGAAAATTATAGTTTAAGGAAATGAATTTTAAAATGTCATATTTGTTTTCATTATTTATTCATAAATTTTATTATATATATTACCCTTCCGAATTATGTTTGAAAAAATATATATAAGAAGTGCTGCAAAAGGAAGGTGGGAGAAGACTTCTGTTGTCCAATTTGTGCGATTCAATGAACCAATTACTCGGCCGTATATGCCGTCATTTTATAGATTCTTATTGTGACAACAAAATGAATGTGTTCACTGTATTCACCGAAGGACTGATCCAATTTTTGAAGTCGATGAATTCGAGTCAGACTTGAGCAATTACCTAACTTGGATTTCCATTGTCTTTTGTAAGTGCTGGTCTACCAATGAGAATATTGTGGTCTAAAGCTGCTAAACGATTTTTAGCTCTATAAACAGGTGGACGATAGGATTGTCTTTTCGATGCATAGACTAAGATACTATTTAAAAAATCAAAAGGACATAACTGTGAATTCAGAAATGCAGTGATTCAAGAGCAATGCTCAAACAAGAATTTTTCTTATATTATCACTTTGTTAAATGAAATTAAACGGATAAGTGCGACAATTTCTCTTAACACTTCCATGGAAATAAGGGCATTGACATACTTTGTAAAAATGGTTAATCAATAAGAGACAAAATACCGGTATAGCATTACAAATGTACTGTACATGTACATCTGGAGTTCATTTTGGTGATTTTCAAAAATTATAATTTTGAGGTAAAATTCGAACTATTATTCTTGCAATAATCGTACCTGCAATTGAAAGAGTAAGGAATGCTATTTAATTATATTGTATTTTGGACAATCCCTCGCAAGGCAATATGAGCACCTGAACCCTCCAGATAACTGTTGTTGCTTTCTGCAGGCAAAATGAACCTGTTTCTTCTATCAGTCGGTGGATGCAAAATTTCCGATGATATTAGGAAAATACTCTATTTTTCATATACTACTGACTGTTTCAGGTGAATAACTTAAATGTATCGAAAAACCAACTGAATGAGCATCACTTTTGCGAAAATATAGATACATAGCGACAATTTAAAACACTGTGCAGTTATTTGTTTGTTTGCCTTGCCCTTGAACTTTTTGGTTAAATTTAACGTTTCATTTGTTGACCAAAATTCGGAGCCCACGTGACTTTAGAGGGTCACATGATCACAAAAATTCCTAGGTGAACAGCAATGGACATACTCTTCAATATAACATAAAACTTTTTAAACTAGAGTGTCTTCCTGAAAATTAAAATAGTTAAATGTTAATTGTATCGTTTTTGGTGACTTTTTATAGAAAATGTTGCCTTTACTGTACTGCGTAGAAAGCTCCATGCGCTCCATGCGCATACAGACTCCGATAGTGACTTGAGACGACGGAAAATAGAGACACAGAAAAATATGTTATTCTTTTTTTCTATCTTTTTTTCGAGCAGTATACGAGGGTAGCTGCAAATCTGTAGCTATCCGAAAAAATATATATATTGATAGACCGGATAGCTACAGTGCCACCCATTTAAAAACTGTATATTTATTGCGCACAAAAAAGTGCGCTCGGTTTTCGATTTATTTCTCCATCTTCCTAAAACTGAAATCTCATAATATTACTAACCGTGTGTTCCTAATATATTCTTTGACTCTTTCCTCAACAAAACATTCGTCATAATCATTTTTAATAGTCCTCCTTACCCTGATAGTGTAATCATCAAACATTTCGATTATATATACTGCCATTTTGGTTTCAAAGATAATTCGGTCCAACATGCTTTGTTCAGATGTCAACTAAGAATGTAATTGATAAAGGAAACAGAAACTTGTTAAAATCTTCCCTCTTTTGCAATTGAGGTAAGAATTAGGAAGAAATAATCAAGAACCGAGCGCACTTTTTTGTGCGCAATAAATATACAGTTTTTTAAATGGCTGGCACTGTAGCTATCCGGTCTATCAATATATATTTTTCCGGATAGCTACAGATCCGCAGCTATATACGAGGGTTGTCGTATACAAAGCGTTTTTCTCAAAAATTAGTAGGCGCTGCAATATGAAAATTTAATTTAGCAAGTATTTATTTATTAAATGTTAGTGTATCTGAATTCTTTTGATAAAATATAGACAATTTTTTTTTAAAAATTAATACTTCATTAACATGCTTTAATGTACTTACGCACGATAAAAAAAACCCCGATTTTATGATAATACCCATTCTTACCATTTAGTCGAAATAACTTATGATTATTTATTTGATTGTGTATATTTATATAATATGTATGTATATTGATATTTGTCTACAGAGGGCCCCGAGGAAGAATAGTGCGTGCACTAATCGGGCTACCTTCAGTAAATAAAGTATTATTATTATTAAAAAGTCTTGCTCACCTGGACCATCATGAAACATTATGCTGCTGATAGAAGGAACCTTGGACACTCAGGTGGTAGAAGGAACCTTAGATACTTAAGTGGTAGAAGGAACCTTGGACACTCCAGTGGTAGAAGGGACCTTGGACACTCAAGTGGTAGAAGGAACCTTGGACACTCCAGTGGTGGATGAAACCTTGGATACTCAAGTGGTAGAAGGAACCTTGGACACTCAGGTGGTAAAAGGAACCTTGGACACTCCAGTGGTAGAAGGAACCTTGGACACTCAAGTGGTAGAAGGAACTGTAACGTTTTCGGGTTCTTTTATGGGACTCGGCTGTTCTATCTGAACAATTTAAGAATAATCAAATTTTCCAATCACAATTTAAATTAGAACAGAAGGGTACAAAGAGACAGGAAGACAGCAAATCCAACAACCGAAAAACGAAAGAATATTGATCTCGATTACAGTTTCGCTTCAGAACCGGGGACATCTGGGCCTTGTGGCCAGATAACAAATCTCAGACAAAAAAAAGTTCTCATCTCAATTTATATCCAGAATTTTTTTTTATTTCTCAGCTTTGAGCAAAATTACTGACCATAAAAAATTCTCTTTATTTTTTCTCAAGTCATTAAAATTTTTAAGTTGGATTCTAAGCATACTTAAGTCTTGAGAAATGTTCAAGAAAACTCAATATGGCAGCTGTGCATAGACGTCTGCGACGCAATCGTCGTTATGCAAGGTCACTACCCGCTCCACGGGATTTTAGAGATAGGATTTTAAAGATAAGACGAAATATGGTTTAGGTTTAGAACGCGAGACTACCAGGAATATTGCTTGTCTTCGATTTTCTCTCTTTCTTGCTATGAGTTCGAGTTTTGGCCACTTGTGCCTCACAGCTGCTGATAGGAGACAGTACATCTCTAAGACTGCTGCAGGAAGGGAAATTCGGGCCGTGACTTCTCTCATTATCCGACCCTTCAGGCGAGTTATCGTCTTTCCTGTCTGTGAAATAGCACATAAAGTTATGGAAGAATTCTGAAATATTGCAGGTACTCGTTATTTCAGCGGTTACTGTGTCATGCCTCAAGATTCAAAGTCATGAACATCAATTGGTCAAGAATCCCGTGGGGATCCGGGTTAGAATAGGTCCTCAGTACCCCTTGCTTGTCGTAAAAGGCGACTAAACGGGGCGGTCCTTCGGATGAGACCGTATACACCGAGGCTCCATGTCACAGCAGGTGCGGCACGATAAAGATCCCTCCCTGCTCAATAGCCCTGAGTGCCGAGCATAGGCCAAAATTTGCAGCCCTTCACCGGCAATGGTGACGTCTCCATATCAGTGAAATATTCTGGAGAGGGACGTTAAACAATATACAATCAACTGATCAAGAATAATTTACGCATTCAACAAGTTCGATGGTTGCTTACATCACTTAAAAAAATGCGGTAAAAGCGCCACCTTTAAATTTATTTTTCTATCATGTAGTTTACTATCAAATAGAGAATATTACATGCACAAGAAACATAATGAAAAAAAAAACACTTCCTTGTGTATTGTTATGTAATAAATAACTCATCAATTTATTCATTATTTATAACATTCATTTTATGTTCGCTTAATCTGGTTGGTTGTGGGGCATGAGGCCCTATCCGGGGAGTTTCGTGTTTTTTAAATATATTTTTTGACAGGAAACAAATCAAATAAGAAGAAAATTGTATATGAATTTGAAAAGTAGAATAAAATATTTTTAGTTGGGCTAATTTTCCAAGGTCAGTCAGCTAAGGGCAAACAAACAGAATTTGATTTAGGCCTGAGTATTTCAATTCCAGCAACCATTACCTTCAACCCATTACCCAACACAAACTCAGAGAACTTTGTAACAACCATTCGGAGCATATGTCAAATACTTCATAAAAATCAAAGTACTGAAAGTACTGGGAAGCGGTTAGCATGCATGCATTGAAATTGGCATGGGGAAATAATATGCAGAACATGTCCAGGTGTAGATATATTTCAATGATGAAAATTACTTGGAGTCAAATTTTAGTGCAATATAAATTTGATGAATTCTTAGAAATTAATTCACAGTTCACACGACTAGTTTAATTTGCAGTAAATTCATGAGAAGTAAACAAATGCAAATCAAACTTATACAAACTAGAACTGTTCAAACGTGACAAAATACCCCTCGCTGGATTTTTTCAGAAGTAAGTTTTTCCGTAATGATTTATGAAGATATGTATCATAAATGAATCATGGAATTTTTCTTCTATTGACCTTGAAGTTCCCCAAATGATCTCGGGTCAAGGTCATGGCCCACCTTGGGTCATGGGCAATCTTTTTGTGAAATGATAACCTTCCAAGTTTATCCATAAGAAAGATGTGGACCGGACAAAAATTATGAAGTTTTTCTTCCAGTGACCTTAAAGTTCCCCAGATGACCTTGGGTCAAGGTCAAGACACGCCCTTAGGTCATGGGTAATCTTTGTGTGAAATGAGAACCTACCAAGTTTATCCATAAGAAAGATATGGACTGAACACGGATTAAGAAACTTTTTTCTTCCAGTGACCTTAAAGTTCCCCAAATGACCTTGTCTCAAGGTAATGACAAACCCTTGGGTCATGGGCAATCTTTGTGTGATATGAAAACCTACCAAGTTTATCTATATTTAAAGTTCATCATGCTCATTCTTACGAATCCTATTTCTGCAATTGTTCAATTATTCAGTTGATGAGCGTGTTCTTTTTTTGTTCATAACATTGAATGATTCCATACTCAAAACTGCCTTAAAAATATGCTTCGAGAAATCTCAATACATGTATTATGAAAATTAATGATGTTCATGTAAATATTCTCATGAAGTTATCAGATTTCATATATTTTCAGCAAACCTTTTCTGAAGATGATACCAACTAATGTTTTTCAAAACGTGTTCAACAGTTCACATAAATATTCTCAAGAATCTTATAAATATTCTCAGTACTCTCAGTAGTTTTCATAAATATTCTCAGTTTTTGTCATAAATATTCTGTTTTTGTCATAAATATTCTCAGTTTTTCTCGAAAATATTCTCAGTTTTTCTCATAAATATTCACTGTCTTGTAAATATTCTCAGTTGTTCACCAATATTCTCAGCTGTTTTAATGAGTATTCTGGGGATTTATAATAAATATTCTCAGCAGTACCCATTCAGATTTTTTTTTTCAAATAATTTGTCTGCTGTAAAATTGCAACTGATGACCCTGAATCAAAGTATTATTTATTATATAGATATTGGGCCTATGATAAAGGTCAGTAAATTAGAACTAATGAAGATATACACAATTTTGTTCTATGTGCAGCAAGCTATTGTAGAATTCCACAAAATAATTTGAACTAGGCTCAATAAGAATTTAGTAAAGATATCTCAAACCCCCATGATAACAAATAATTACATGATCTGTGTATATCAATTTTCAAAGATGACTAAACTTTATTATATATAAGATAACAAAACGGAAGTACTTACTTCAACAAGGATATGCTCACTCCTCCATGGCACCTGATCCCACCTCTGATGTTTTGGAGGTCCGTGTTTGCTCTGCTCTTATTTTGTATATTTGTTTAATGGACGTTGAGATTGAATACTGTTCGTTATTTCCATATCCATCTTACCGTATAAAGCGAGGCCCCGTGTCGTAGTAGGTGCAGCATGAAAAAGATCCCTCACTGCTCAAAGGCCCTGAGTGCCAAGCAAAGGACAAAATTTGTAGCCCTCCACCGGCTAGTGGTGGCGTCTCCATACGAGTGTAAAATTCTCCGGTTGGACGTTAAACAATACACAATCAATCAATCTTTACTCCTGGACATCAAGCAGGCAAACGGGTGAGCATTGAGTCCTCTACCAAAATTGTGAAATTCATGGCCCTGGGGTCAGAGGTTCTAGTGCTAGGGCGGGGCTATATAGATTATATAGTGAAAATGCATTATTGCTCCTGGGTATTAAATAAACTAAATAAAATCTGTCACAGCTAGCCTCATCTTGATATTGTGAAAATCTCACAGATACGGCTGCCGAGTTCGATTCTATATTTAATTATATATTTACGCAATAACAGAAAGAGAGTGACCTGAGTATAATATAAAATGTATTTAATATTCCTCATCTCACTCTCACTTTTACGCGAATCAGTTAAACTTATGAATTTAAATAATTTAAAAACTCACATCAGTCAAATAATATGAATAAATAAATATTGAATAATAATTGAATGCTAAAAAATAATTATAGAATTATTTCTTACCGTAATTGTACACTCAATTTGCCAGATATCGTTAGATGATGTTGGGGAGGAAAAGCGTCTTCTCTCCCCTAGGTCTAAGGTTGGAGTGATCGAGAAGTTAGTATTGGCGCCAATGCCTGTTTGATCAATCACACACTTGTTATACTCTCACTGAGCACTCGCCCGTATAAATGAATGAATGAATAAGGCAGTGAATTAATATAGTAAATTCCGTAGTGACAACGTAATTCAGTAGATACAATAAAACTATAATGCCTTAAAAAAGATATTAAAAAAGATAAATGATAATTAGTAATATTAATTAATTAATTATAATTTACCCTGTGACATATCTTCTAAGTACATAGTAATGTTAAGTAAGAGTGCCTCTTCCAAAATTGTGAATTTTATGGCCCCAAGATCAGGGTATGGCGGAGTTTTATTAATTATATGGTGAAAATGCATTTATTCTCTGAAAATTTTCTTCTTTCAAGATATGAATCAGACAATGATGTCACAGGGACGTCTGGGATCCTGATCATCGAATTAGGGTTTTCCTACCCGGGGGTCCTACACACTCAATCCAATCCGATAGTTAGGATATCGGGCTTGAGAACTTAATTGTTGAATACTGTAACACTAACAGCAATCGCGACTGTGTTCTCCACGTCAGCCTCCTGTACTGGCAAGTCAGATATTTTGATACAATTCCGCATGGAATACTGTTCCATTTCGTCCATTCTAACAGACACATGGACGGGCGACACCTTACTATAACGTATATGAATATACATAACATACTTTAAGGTCTCTGAAAAAAAGAGCAACTCAGCAAACGAGGTATGTTTAAACGAATAGTTTTATGTCCGAGTGGCATCACACCTTTGTGAATACAAAAATTAATTCATTCTTTAACTACTCTTAGAAGCTAACCCTTTGAAAAAAAAAAAACACAGATAGCCGAGGAACAAACAGCGTAATGAATGACCCGAGACATGACTTTGCATCCTTGCTTCAGCCTATTATTCTGTGTACCTTGAGGTTGGCTTAACATTGTTATTAGGCCTGAGTATCGCCAGCTACCTCGCGATACGATACGTATCATGATACACAAGTGAAATACAGCATGTATCGCAATACAGTTGTTAACAAAAGGATATGGAAATAACGAACAGTATTCAATCTCAACGTCCATTAAACAAATATACAAAATAAGAGCAGAACAAACACGGACCTCCGAAATATCAGAGGTGAGATCAGGTGCCATGGAGGAGTGAGCATCCCCTGCCGACCGGTCACACCCGCCGTGTGCTCTTTGTCATAATCAGGAAATAACGGAAAAAATCCGTGTTCAATCCAGTGTATAAATAATGGACTAACAATTGGTATGAAAAACGTCAGTCAGCATTTCATTCAATGATAAATTGTATTTGCTGACAAGGTCATTGTATCGACCATAGAATTTACGAAATGATGACTTTAAACGAGACTGTTGATATTCTTGTTTCATCAACTTGCTTGTCAATAATTTACCTCGTTAAGAAATTGTTCATACGTAGAGCATGCTCTTGCGTATCGAATCAACTGAGATATAAATACTCCGTATGCAGGTGATGAAGGTATATTGCTGCATAAGTAAGGAAAGTTTACGATAGAAAAGTTAAAGTCATCACGTTTATCATATAGCTTGGTTGTTAGATTACCATTAGTGTCTTTTTCAAGTAAAATATCCAAGTATGAAGCAGAAGTGTCGGACTCTGTGGTATCTTTTATCTCAAGCTCAGTAGGATATATCGTGTCGATGTAGGAATGGAAATTATCATTATTAATTGACAATACGTCGTCGATATATCTAAATGTCGAGTTGAAGGCCACAGCAAGTGTTTTCTTCTTTTCACGCAAAAGATTTTGTATAAATTCCGCTTCTTATGAATATAAAAGTAAGTCTGCTAATAACGGAGCGCAAAACATGAGTTTTGCAAATATGTATTAAATATAATTGTGCTGTTTCCTTATTGTTTCTCTCTTTTATATGTTACATTAATCTCAACAATTGTTCAAACAAGTTTATTAAGACAAAAATAAACAGTAAAAAAGTTACTGATAATACTGTATTTATAATGACTATTGACTTCTGACTAAAACAGATTACAAAAATACTCCTAAAAGTCAATGAGGTATTGTTTACCTCAGGTCAAGAAATAAAGCATTATGACTAGATTCACTAGAACAAGTCATAGAACATTTACAGATTTTTTCTTCAAGAAAATCATCATGTCAACATATTTCGGTTTTAATGTGGCTCTCTGTGCAGTTATTCTTATCACCTGCATTTGAGAACAACCTCTCAGACGGAACAGATGTTGCCGGAATTCCCAGGTACAGTTTGGCCCGATGGCATAGAGATGGATAAAATATCTCGTGTTCTTTCCATAAATCAAGAGGATTGCCTGTAAAACTTAGTGGTTTCTCCTTCTGATACGGAATTATTCCAAGATTTACTTATCCTAAGGGTAATTTCTGGGGTAAAACTTCAATCTTTTAGGTCACCTGAGTAAACTCAGGTGAATTATTGCTATACGTTCTCGTCGTGCGTTTACATTTTCAGTTTCTTCTCTGCAACTACTGAACCAAATTCAACCAAATTTGGCAGAAAGCATCTATGGGTGACAGGGAACAAAAAATTTGAATTTCATTATCCCTGCCCCCCCCCCCCCCCTGGGGCCGGAGGGGTGGGGCAAAACCACTAAAATCAATGCAATTTTTAAAAATCTTCTAATAAAAAAAAATCAGTCCGATTCAATAATTCTTACAACAATAGTAAGTCTCAGGCTATTCCAAGTTTTTTTCTCTGTTTAGCATCACGCATCTATTCTCAAGACAGAAAATCAGGCTTGAAATTCATAAAATTGATATTCTGCTTGAGCATTCGATTAAACTTGTTTTTTTTTAAGAAGCAAAGTTTAGATTCTTTAAGATACAGCTACTACATATGTATAACATATTGTACACAAATATATAAACAATTAGACAACCTGTAATAATTTCGACCATAAAAATCAATAACAAGATTCATGATTTTTTTTTTTAAACCAAAGTGCACACATACACTTACGTGTAACATAGAAAAAAATGTTAGCCTGAACTAACTTTATTCTATATTCATTATGAAAAATACCTATCAGGTAAAAACTATGAAAAGAAAATGGCAATGGTATATTTAAATATTGTGATATCAAGGATTATACATTAAAATGTCTCAGACACATTTCATTTTGTTATTTATTGAATTGAACAAAAATTGAACAATAATATTCGGAAAATAATTTACAATGTCTTTTATATTTCTATAGATTGCAGTAACTAGAGGCCTATGACCACACTGCTCACCTGAAAAACTTTCATTTTCCCCCTTGTAATGCCCATTAGGTCCTTAAGGGGCCATGATTGAAATAATTTAGTACCTACACTATCCCAGGCCAATAATGCTTCTATAAAAGTTTCAGGTTTTGTTATCCAGTGGTTCTTGAGAAGAGTTTTTTTAAAGGTTGTTTTTTTTTTTCATATATTTTAATGTTAAAATTTATATTTCCTGATGTGAAACCTACTTATTCGGGGGGGGGGGGGTCAAAATTTACACAACTTAGAATTTACTCTACAGCTAGAATGCTTGTACATAAGTTTCAGCTTTCCTGATCCTTAAGAATATTTTTCCTATTTGTGAAAATTGGAATACTGAATGTGGCCCTGTCCTACCCCAGAGCATTATGATTTGAATAATTTATAATTAACACTACCCATATATTTGTTTTTGTACAATTATAATATAGATTAGCATACCTATTTAATTTACTGAACTCCATATAAATTCACGCAGTATTCACGATATTACTTTTTAAACTCCATATCTTACAACACCAGAAACTGTTGCAAAGAGTTGATGCAAGTTCTTCAGCTTGACTAGGTGCTTTTCTCTATCATTTTGTATTCTTTAACACTAAAAGAATCTACAGCACTAGTTAACCTCTGCTCCTGGACAATTAATCTTTCATGTTCAGTTTCAGAAAAATTGTTTAAAAGATGTTTGGATACTGTGTTATCATAGGTACATGTACATGTAACCTGTGTTCTGTTATGTCTGCTTGCTGCACAGGGACAGAGAGTAAATGGTTAGACAGAGTTTCTTGACCAATGTGACGAATTGCGGAATTAGGTGCGTCTGAGAAAATCACAGTATAGATCTAAAAAGACAGAATCAAAATCTGTAGAATTTCAATGAACTTTAGTGTTCGAGACCAGATTGGAAAGTGTTTCCAATACAAATGAAAATCAATCATGTTATATCTTACAATTAGTCATACTACGAACATCGAAAGTATTAAAAAAAATAATGTAAAAAAAGAAAAGTTATTTTCTATTAACAAAATCATGAAAGTTTCATGACAAAATCACCCTCAGAGAAAAATCCGATTACTAAAGACACTATCTGTACAAACGTTTATTTTTAAATCTAAACAAAGAATAATAAAGTTTACAGAATAAACTGTTATAAAAGTATGTCATAATGATCAATCGAACAATAGCCGAAATTATGCGCTACATCTTTCGGTTTTAGCTTGTAAACACGTATTTCTACGCCTCCGCTGACTAGACAGTTACATATGAAATATAAGCGGTGAATTCGAAATACAAAAATTTCAATGTTATTATTGAATATTGTTTAACGTCCCTCTCCAGACTATTTCACTGATATGGAGACGTCACCATTGCCGGTGAAGGGCTGCAAATTTAGGCCTATGCTCGGTACTTAGGGCCTTTGAGCAGGGAGGGATCTTTATCGTGCCACACCTGCTGTGACACGGGGCGTCTGTTTATACGGTCTCATCCGAAGGACCGCCCCACTTAGTTGCCTTTTACGACAAGCAAGGGGGTACTGAGGACCTATTCTAAGCCGGATCCCCACGGGGCCAAAAATTTCAATGTAAACAAAAGTAAAGATTCAAAGAAAATCTTTTCAGAAAATTAGAGGCAAAATATGATTAAGAAATTTTGTAAAAATAAAGTGAATTGATATGAGTTACAAAATCCCATAAAATGTTTTCAACAAGTCATTGAGTTAAATATTTTAGTTATCAAGGAAAATTAATGTAGAACTCAATACTGTAAGAGTTAAAAAGTAAAAAAAAAACAAAGAAATCAACAAATATCCTATAAAATTCCTTAGTAAACCTAAATTAAAAATTACTGACGTAAGTAAATAATGTGATTTAAAGATCAAAACTATTTAAGAAATTTACTAAATGATAATATTGAGTGTTTGACAAAAGTTGTGGATCCACTTCCAATATTGACTGAACATTTCCTCCACAAAGTTCAGTAGAAGCTGTGAATGTTGCATTAAAATTTGAATCTGGATTAACAATAGCATATGTATCATCCGATTCATTACCTTTCTCTACAAGCTGTGCCTCTACATGCTCAGTCTTAGGTACAATCTCAATCCAGGCATGAGTAGGAGGACCAATGTCTTGATAATGGGACATCGCTTAGTTCATGAGTCTAAAAATGTATTATCAATTTCATTCTTTGTAGACTCGTAATGTTCGCTGTAAGTGTTGAATTTACCTTTTCCGTCACCCTGTTCATCAAACCAAGGCATGAAATGAAGCATGCGATTGTAGGAGTGTAACTCTGGGTTTGCAGACTGCGAACACTGATGGTATCGGACCACTGTCTGTGAACAACGCTTCTTCATTTTTCCTAGACCCTCCAAGGTTATGAATTTACAAAGTTTTGCTCAGATTTAAATGTTGTTTCATTCAATTCTACGTCAACTTTAATGGCTTCTTCTGCCACTGTGTCTGTTGGAAGTCATTGTCAGGTTCATTATCTCTCCTGCTGTTATCTGTATCATATTACATACAAAATTCGACAAGACACATATTTTTCAAAGATTTTGGTCTAGCTGAATATCGGTCCAAAATGTTGGTTGTAAAGACATCCTCATCTTCATCATCTAAAACATCCAACTGTTTCTTTCTCTTTAGGATTCTGACTCTGTTTTCACGAAAACCACTATGGAGCCATACAGTTGAGAATTGGATTTGTACAGAGGAAGTCCCAAGAATCTATATGCTGCTTCTTGAGCAGAGACATTTCTAGCATTTGAAAATGCATATGCTACCTTCTTCTTCTTCAAAAAAAAAAAAAAAGTGATAAGTTGCCCAAAATCGATAATCCTATTTCGTGGGGGTGGGGTGGGGTGTAGGTAGACATTTTCTCAGTGTCAACTACTCTCAGTACTTGTTTAATACTACATTTTCGGTACATCACTAAAAGTGTGTGTGTCTTGTGGGGGGAGCAGGCTTTAAATTAACAGTTCCTATAGTATAAGTAAGGTTGGGAAAGAAAGTGTGTGGGGGGGGGGCATCCACCCCCTCCCTTGTTGCTACGCCACTGTTTACATCAAAACTTATAATAATGGCTTTTTTTCAATGCTGGATATTTGATCGTTACAGTTCTGAGGTTTCTATCATCGAGGGACTTGATGAAATTCCGTCTGCTGTCCAGTGTGTTTCTCTTAGTAGTATAAGGACCTTGTCCTTTTCTACTTTATGTAGTTCTTCCTCCGTTTTTTACTGACGTCATGGTGTTTCGTCCATCGTTGTCTTTTTTCTTACCCTCATCTAAGAAAGCATACGAAAATAGAAATTATGATTTTTTAATGCTAATTATGCCTCATATTATAGAATAAACTACGCCTTATATAACAAGAGGTCCATGGGCCACAACGCTCACCTGAGCACTTTGGTCGGCTATTGTGGCCCCGCCCTACCCCTGGGGGTCATGATTTGAACAAACATGAATCTAAACTACCTGAGGATGCTTCCCTATAAATATGATGAATTATGGCTTTGTCATTCTTGAGAAGAAGATTTTAAAAGAATTTTCCCATATATTTCTATGTAAAACTTTGGTTGGCCCTACCCTCGGGAGTCATGATTTGAACAAACTTGAATCTACACTACCTGAGGATGATTCCACAGAAATATTAACAATTATGGCTTGGCTGTTCATGAGAAGATTTTAAAGAATTTTCCTATATATTTCTATGTAAAACTTTGGTTGGCCCTTTTGGCCCCGCCCTACCCCTGAGGGTCATGATTTGAACAAACTCGAATCTACATTACCTGAAGATGCTTCCATAAAATATGATGAATTATGGCTTTGTCATTTTTGATTTGATTGATTGATTTATATTGTTTAACGCCGAGGCGGCAATTTCAGCCATATTTCGGCGGTTTGTCATTTTTGAGAAGAAGACTTTTAAAGAATATTCCTATATATTTCTTTGTAAAACTTTGGTCGGCTATTTTGGCCCTCCCCTACCCCCAGGGGTCATGATTTAAAGAAACTTGAATCTTCACTACCTGAAGATGTATCCCTATACCTGTAAATATGTTGAATTATGGCCTTGTCATTCTTGAGAAGAAGATTTTTAAAGAATTTTCATATATATTTCTATGTAAAACTTTGGTGGGCCATTTCGGCCCCGCCCTACCCCCGGGGGTCATGATTTGAACAAACTTGAATCTACATTACCTGAGGATGTTTCCCCATAAGTTTAATCTTTTGGTCTACATTCTTCAAAATCACAAAATTCATCAACCGACAAAGTATGTTGATTTTTAACCAATAAGTACCGGAGAATACATAAATATAGCAATAAAATGTCGAAAGTAGGTCATCGTAACCTACATTTTGGTTGACAATTTTTAGAGTCCCAAGATGCATCTGCTGACCAAGTTTGATAATTCTAAGCCAATAAATAACCTGAAAATTCAAAAGTAAGTCTCCATGACCTACTTTTAGGTTGACATTCTCCAAAAAATCCAAGATGCATCATCTGACAAAGTATGATGATTCTAAACCAATACGTACCGGAGAATACTTAAATATAGCCATAAAAGGTCGAAAGTAGGTCATCATGTTCTACATTTGACATTTTTCAGAGTCCCATGTTGTATCTGCTGACTAAGTTTGATAATTCTAAGCCAATAAATACCTGAGATATTCAAAAGAAGGTCACTGTGACCTTGGTCGACATTCCCCGAAAAACCCAAGATGCATCAACTGACAAAGTATGATGACTTTTAACCAATAAGTACCGGAGAATTCCTAAATATAGCAATAAAATGTTGAAATTAGGTCATCGTGAACTACATTTTGGTTGACATTTTTGAGAGTCCCAAGATGCATCTGCTGACCAAGTTTGATATTTCTAAGCCAATAAATACCCTAGATATTCCAAAATAGATCAACATGACCTACTCTTAGGTCGACATCCTCCGAAAATCCAAGATGCATCAACTGACAAAGTATGATGATTCTCAATCGAAATGTACAAAAAAAGACAAATATAGCCATAAATATCAAAAGTATGTCACTATAACCTACTTTTAGATCGACATTCTCCGAAAATCCAAGATAAATCAACTGACAAAGTATGATGAATTTTAACCTTATAATAAGTACCGGAGAATTCTTAAATATAGCAATAAAATGTGGAAAGTAGGTCATCATGACCTACATTTTGGTTGACATTTTTTAGAGTCCCAAGATGCATCTGCTGACCAAAGTACACATCAATATTTTAGATTAGATCAGTAAACAACAACTGCTCTCACAGACAAACAATCTGCTGGTACCAATCTGCTTGTAAAAACAGCGATAAAGAAAGACAAAAAGGAATACATGCGATGAGAAATAAGAGACAAGATCCAGAGTTCAAAGACAAAGAAAGGGACAGTAAAAGAAACAAAAGACAGGATCCAGAGTTTAAAGATAACGAAAGGGACTGTATAAGAAACAAACAAAAAGATGCAGAGTTTAAAGAAAAAGAGAGGAACAGTAAGAGAAACAAGAGACAAGATCAAGAGTTCAAAGACAAGGAAAGAGACCGTATGAGAAACAATCGACAATATGCAGAGTTTAAAAGCCAGGAAAAGGGACAGTAAAAGAAACAATAAACAGGATCTAGAGATTAAAGACTACGAAAGAGACCGTATGAGAAACAAAAGACAAGATACAGAGTTTAAAGAAAAAGAGGGACGGTAAAAGAGAAACAAGAGACAAGATCCAGAGTTTAAAATCAATGAAAGAGACAGTAAGAGAAACAAGATACAGGATCCAGAGTTTCAAATCAATGAAAGAGATAATAAGAGAAACAAGAGACAGAATCTAGAGTTTAAAATCAATGAAAGAGACAGTAAGAGAAGCAAGAGACAGGATCCAGATTTTAAAGACAACGAAAGACACCGTATGAGAAACAAACGACAAGATCCAGAGTTTTAAGAAAAAGAGAGGGACAGTAAGAGAAACAAGAGACAAAATCCAGGGTTTAAAGACAACGAAAGAGACCGTATTAGAAACAAACGACAAGATCCAGAGTTTAAAGGAAAAGAGAGGGACAGTAAGAGAAACAAGAGACAAAATCCAGGGTTTAAAAGCAAGGAAAGGGACAGTAAAATAAACAAAAGACATGATCCAGATTTTAAAGACAACGAAAGAGACCGTATGAGAAACAAACGAGAAGATGCAGAGTTTAAAGAAAAAGAGAGGGACCAAAAAAAAAAAAACAAGAGACAAGATCAAGAGGTCAAAGACAAGGAAAGGGACAGTATGAGAAACAAGATTAATAGTTTAAAGGAAAAGAGAGGGACGGTAAGAGAAACAAGAGACAAAATCCAGAGTTCAAAGACAAGGAAAGGGGCAGTATGAGAAAAAAAAAAGACAAGATGCATAGTTCAAAGGAAAAGAGAGGGACAGTAAGAGACAAGATGCAGAGTTTAAAAGCAAGGAAAGGGACAGTAAAAGAACCAAGAGACAGGATCCACAGTTTAAAGACAACGAAAAAGACCGTATGAGAAACAAACGACAAGATGCAGAGTTCAAAGCAAAAGAGAGGGACAGGAAGAGAAACAAGAGACAAGATCCGGATTTTAAAGACAACGAAAGAGACCGTATGAGAAACAAACAAGATGCAGAGTTTAAAGACCTTTTAATACCTTTATAAGTTATTTGTTTGAGTGTATGTGAGAGAAAGCTTACCAGCTGTTTCCTCTACTTTGCAAGTTTGCGCTGCAATGATATGTTCTGCTCATTCAAAGCCGCATTCGTCCTCTTTAAGGCCAGTATGATTCAGCTAAAAAGACTGTATATTTTAACAACTGTTTAAATATGTAAAAGAGTTTGTAATTGTAATAAATAATAACAATCTGTGGTTCTTTCTTTAGACTCAATTAATTTGGTTATCATTATCATGATTTCAGTTAAAAATTTAGTGTAAAAAAATACCACAGGTCCAGATGTTCGTTTTTTCTTCTGTCTGGATTAACCCCTCCTTCAGTGATCTACAATAAACGAAAAATTAAATAAATTGTATGCAATGATTTTAAAATTTAAATACATGTACCATTCATGTAGGTGGTCTACCGACAATGAATATTATGATTTATCTGTGCAATTTGGTTTTAAAAAAAAAATAAATATTAACAAAAACATTACAATACTTCGAGTTAAGTAGTGTCAAAAATGCCTATACATATATATAAATAACTTAGCCTCTATCTGCTGATAGGATGTCATGATGGCTTCTACCAAGCGGTAGCACCGTCTGCTGAGGCATGTCACGCTGATGGCCTCCTTCATCAGTCCACCAATAGACCCCAACAATTTTTGAGAATTTTGTGAAATTTAAAGTTATGGTATAAAATGACAACATGGTATTGCTTCAATTGATTAACATTTTTTCCAAAAACAATGTATTCACATATTTTATTATTTATAACTGTTACGAGAAGTGTGATGAATACAAGTAAAATATTACAACACTGTTTTTGATTACCAAAGTCATGTGTAGAGCTTCTTCTGCACCTCTCCTTCACCCCCTGTTGACCGAATCCAGCATCTCATTATCGCGGGCAATGTCTTTCCCAGGGTGCAAGTTTCTTAGGAAGGATATGGAAATAACGAACAGTATTCAATCTCAACGTCAGTTAAACAAATATACAAAATAAGAGCAGAGCAAACACGGACCTCCGAAACATTAGAGGTGGGATCAGGTGCCATGGAGGAGTGAGCATCCCCTGCTGACCGGGCACACCCGCCGTGTGCTCTTTGTCATAATCAGGAAATAACGGGAAAAATCCGTAGTTAATTCAGTGTATAAATAATGGACTAACAATAGATATGAAAAACGTTAGTCAGCATTTCATTCAATGATATTGTATCGACCATAGAATTTACGAAATGATGACTGTTGATATTCTGTTTCATCAACTTGCTTGTCAATAATTTACCTCGTTTAAGAAATTGTTCATACGTAGAGCATGCTCTTGCGTATCGAATCAACTGAGATATAAATACTCCATATGCAGGAGATGAGGGTATATTGCTGCATAGGTAAGGGAAGTTGACGATAGAAAAGTTAAAGTCATCACGTTTATCACATAGCTTGGTTGTTAGATTACCATTGATGTCTTTTTCAAGTAAAATATCCAAGTATGAAGCAGAGGTTTCGGACTCTGTGGTATCTTTTATCTCAAGCTCACCAGGATATATCGTGTCGACGAATAAGAATGAGATTTAATAAGTATTTCATACTATGGTGATTATATAACTGTATGTCCACCTTAACAAGAGGCCTACGCTCACCTGAGAAACTGGCTAGGTAAAAGAAAACATCAGTTAAGTATTGAAAATTTTGAATGAAGGATATTGAGATAACGAACAATATTCAATACCAAAGTCCATAAAACAATACAAATGCTAAACAATACAATATGCCAAGCCATTTCCAGAATTTAAAGACAATAAAATTCATGTACAATAAAAAATAAACATTACATGAAATAACACGTGAATTTTAATCTTGTGACTACTGACACCACTACCACCAGAAGATTTAATTAGCCCTCAGGTTGTCCATTAGTACATGATTGTGGCTGTTGATCACTTACATATGGTGGTCTCTGCATCAAATCAAGAGATCAGGACTATGAGTGGTGGAAAAAGGTCATATTCCACTTGACCACCTTTTCAGTAGCCAATGCATATGCCCTGTACATGAAAAATTCATCAA
>NW_026929823.1:0-10832 GCF_032062105.1 Saccostrea cuccullata | reverse complement strand
ATATGTCATTGCGTTATGGTGCTGTAGAGTGCACAAGAACTTAGACTGTAACGCAGTAGAAATATGTTCATCTGAAACAGGAACAATTTTTCGACTTAGTTCAAAAATTGCCACATCATTACAAACTGGAAGTAATACCGTTTACGTTATGAATTGGTAAGTTTATTTGATTGTTTAGCTTACTAGGTTAACACATTACTGTGCGTCCGTATAAAAACTATATGCAGTATATCGCATATTAATGCCCCCCAGAAAAGCAATTATTATATATTTTGAAAAATTCTAAATTGTATATATTGTATGAGAAATTTAAAATAACAAATTTAAAATTATGACAGTTTCAAAGTAGGTTATGTACAATTTTGTTTTTATGATGTCACAAACAACTGTAAAGCAATTTTTATTCCCGGCGACTTTATTTCGCGATTTACTAGGGGTTAACTAGTTTAGTTCGCGACGATCAATTTTCGCGATCAAGCCTTTTTGAATCTGTTATCATTCTACATATAATATAAAAATATTGAGCTTGAACAGACCTGCGCTTGGTGGCTTTTGCTCATAATACTTACGTAATAAACGTCATTTTCTGTAGAAATCATAGAAATTGCAAACTTATGTCATTTATCTGACGCCATGGCTTAAGAAAATATTCCTTGATTTGAAGTCTGCTATATATCCCCCTGTTTTTGAAACATAATTATGTATTTCTCTGTCAAAGTTTTGCTTTAATGGCAAATATTGGTCATTACCACTTAAAGTCCTTCATTCAGGATTTATAGAAATTTTAAATACAGGTTATTCACAAGAAATGGGCGGATGGCTTTGCTCCTTAAAATAATCTCATGGTATCGTTTGTAAATTAATTTACTATACATATTATATAACAACAATTAAGTAGTACATGAATTTGAATACATGATACATGTATAAACCATAAACGCCATTGATCATTGGGTGATTTTGTAGTAATCAAAATATAGAAAAATACAGAAAATTCCCAAAAAGCATTTCAACTTTGTTTATACGCATTTTCCATTCACACAGAGCCCCTAATTGGTTCACTGAAAGAAATGAGAACATATAGTAATTTTATAATTATGTTATAAAATAATATTATTATATCTTAAGAATGTATTCTAAAAGTTTTAAAAATATTTATTATGTTTCATCAATACACACTGCTTCAAAATAATATTCTCGTATTATAAATCATTATTAAATTGTGAATCGATTAAGATAATTAATTTTACTTCAATGAATTAAAGTAGGACTCAAAGAGAGAGTTGAATGTACAATGTTAAGGCGAGTGAACCACATATATTAAACTTGTTTTGCTTTTTCCCAAATCCCTTAAAAAGATGCAAAAAGGGATAAATTGACCAGTCAAACAGTAAAACTTGTTAAAAACGCGTTTATAATAAATTCAATGTAACAGCAATAGGATTTGCATTCATTTTAGGTTATTGATCTTAATGGATACATGTTTAACAAATCTGATTATTAAAGAATTAAAATTTGTTTTTTCCTTAGTACTTTTCAATATACATCATGCTTCTTTGTATAAGGCAATCTCAACATCAATGAAATTTTTATAGGATATTTAATTAAATGCATTGCCTTTCAAAATTTTTACTTCCTACAGGAGCACGCATGCGGATGGGGATCCTACTTTAATCGACTAAAGCGTGAATGCGAATGCGTCATAGGTTTGTATGGTAACAGATTGATGAAAAGGGGTATTGTAAGCGCTTTATAGTTATAGATAGGTCAGGATAATATTACAACATTATCATAAGTGAGACAATCAGCTACTGTAATTTATTGATTTTATTTGTTTTACTTCATTGTTCTTATGTCCCTATGGATAATTTTTCATCACTGATATGGACACAAATGAAGGAAATTAGGAACTGCAGATGTAATGATAAATAGATTTAAGAAATAATGCTTGTTTTTTTTTAAGTGAATAAAATAAATAAGCGATAGAAAGGATTTTGCAGTGTTTATTGTTAGTTGGTATCTTTTGAATAACCATTAGAAGAGGTTTTGTCAGGTCAGTGGGTTATACACTGTGAGTATATAAAAATATCAACTGAAGGGGTGTTGCCAGTGTGGTTTTTGTGACAAGGTATGATGAATAATAAAATTATTCATCATACCCTTCAATTCATAAACCGATTAAACGAGTTTTGGTCTTGTGTTAAATTTTTGTATGATATTTTTCTTACAAATACTACCTCATAAATCTTTTTCTTATGTTAAATAAACGCCTAAAATTCTGATATATGTAATGCGATAAAAAAGATACTTTTCTTTAACAAAATAAAGTTAGAAAACATCAAATGTGATATAACACTTTAATTTTGGTTACATATTTTAAAAACATAAACATGAAACATATGGAGATTACGAATAGTATTCAAGATCAAAAGTCCATAAAGAATACAAAATAGGAGCAGAGCAAACATCAGAGGTAGGATCAGGTGCCATAGATAAGTGAGCATCATCTACCGACCGGTCACCTCCGCTGTGTGCACTTTGTCTGTCATAATCGGGATATAACAGGAAAATCCGTCTTCAATTCAGTGTATGTATAAATAACATACTAACAATAAGTATGAAAAACGTCAGTCAGGACTTTAATCGATGATAAATCGTATTTGCTGACGAAGTCATTGCATCTAGCATAGAACTTACGAAATAATGACTTTGAATGAGACTGCTGATATTCTTGTTTCATCAACCTGTTTGTCAATAATTTTAAAACCACGTTCAAGAAATTGTTCATACCTAGATCATGCTCTTGCGCATCGAATCAACTGCGATATTTAAACTCAGTATGCACGTGATGAAAGTATATTCCTGCATAAGAAAATTTCAAGTCATCGCGTTTATTATAGAGCTTGGTTTTTAGCAAAACTATTATTTGATCAATTCATTTAATTTAGATTGTGCACGTGACTGTGGAACTAGCACGCCCTCTCTTGGTGACAGTTTGCCTCAGACAGTAGTTTTAGGCGGTCAACAGTTTTCTACCCACTGTATGAACACAGCCGGTCACATCTGGACGGTAATTTAAAAAAGAAAATATTAATGAACTCATTTTCCTAAGAGTTAAATTTTTGCTTTATGCATGGTACATATAAAATTGAAGATGTCCCGTTACTTCATTTCTTCTACGATATGAATTATCAGAATGCGCAACAATACCACATTTCTTCATTCACAAAAACAATTACGTCCGACATAATATTTTTTTTCTCCAAAGAATAAAAATGACCCCTCAAAAATGTGTTAATTTATAATAAATTGAATTCTAATTTCCACGTTTTCCATTTTCGTCCTTTTTTTATTTTTCATTCAGATGATACAAAGGAGAGTTAACGGTTCTGTTGATTTCTACAGAGGATGGGCAGAGTACAAGACCGGATTCGGTGACGTAGATTCTGAATTCTGGATAGGTAAGCTGTTTTAGTCAAACAGCCGTCAAGTAGTAATCATTTAATGATTTCAACCTGTGATATACATACAGATTTATAAGACACACTGGATTATATCTTAATACTTATCGATAAATATTAATTATCTTTAAGGCAGGTCCACACTTTTACGGATCCGGTTTTAATTTTTTCCAAAAATGGGGGTATACATCTTCAAAAGACTGTTTTGTTAAAATTTTCTGGTCAACCATAATAAATTAGCTGTTTTTGTTAACATTAGATATAATTCTTAATAGTTTTAAAGAAAAAATGGCATCTTAACATTTCAAATTTTGAGAATTATAAAAAATAAAGATATTTTGAGATTTTTTTCTGAAAGACATGGACAGATTCAGCACCAATTTGGTAATGTTTTGCACCAAAGTTTTCAAATATTCTCTTGTCAAATGAATATTTTTGATCTATGTAAGTTTTATCATAAATTTGATGTGATTTGGTGCATAACTAAAAGAAATATGATATCATACTTTTTTATGTTCAATTTTGGCTGTTGAGTTTTAAGAGGTATGTGCGCTGAGACATGTTGTATGAAAATTAACCTGCAAAGATATGTCTTTTATGGGTGTTTTAGTAAGTTTAAGACTTGTTCAAGGTATTCCAATTGAAAAATTATCAGTTTGACAGAAATTTCTGAAAGTACGGACCTACCTTAATTCCAGACTAAAAGGTTAAGGATGAAATGACCTGTTCTTTAAAAAAAAAAAGACAATTTAAACTAAAGATGCATATCGATAATGCACACACTTAAAATGTAGAACTGGATACATAAGGGGCCATATTAATAATCCGTTCTACTTTTATTCACGCAATGTTCATGTAAATAATATTAAAAATACATAAGTTTATCATCACGCAGACACGTCTTACGTATTTTACCTTTATGTGTTTAAAAAAAAAAATATTGCTTTATTGTCGTGATTTACTTAACAACGCTGTACCGTAAATCTGGAAATTTTTACGTCGATTTTTTTTTGCGAATTCGGGTCAAAATGCTGTTGATTAATTTTTACGTTTCCAAATTTTGCGAATGACCAGTGCTTTGTTTACATTTTCTTATTGGTGATTTATTTTTAAGAAAAATATTTTTGCGAATGCAATGCACTCGCAAATTTGCTAAAAATTTATCTACAGCAAAAATTTCCAGATTTACGGTATTTATTTTACCTAATAAACAAGAACATCCAAACTTAGATAAAGAAATAGATACATTTTTACAGAAAGAATAGTTATGCTAACACCATCTTTAAGAAATGTTTGGCTGCCTTTCCCCTGTAAATATTGGTTAGATGGGTAGGTGAGTATTTTTTTTAAATTGCTTCTTGGGGGTTAAAAAAGAGTTTTGAGTCTGGCAGTTTTTAGCCAGTCGGTTGGGAGAGGACACCCAAACATTTTTTTATATGGCCTAATTACAATTACTAAAAAAATCAAAATGTGCTTGTGAAACACTGATACCCATGTATGGTAGATTTTGGCGAGGGTTAAAGTTTATCAAATATAAGTTATCTCCGAGATCTAGAGATATTAAAACAATTTGATACCCTTGAATGTGTCAATGAATATATTTCTTGAAATATGAAATACAAATACTAACCTAAACTTATGATCAGTATTTAAGTTTTTATGTTTGAAAGAAAATCAAAGGTCAAGGCGAAAGGATCAATATTGATGAACCCCCAGGGGAATGGGAAGAGATAAAAGCCCTCGTCGTTACTGTTCAAAAATTAAATTATAACCGGGGTTAATGTCAAATTTCGCAAAAGGGGATCATGGTCAAGGTCAATTTGTCAAATATATTGGTGCCCACCAAAAAGTCTTACCACAAGGAATACCATGTGAAATATGATTGATTGCATGTTGTTTGACGTCTCGTTCGAGAATCTTTACTCATACATATAATTCTAGTCATTTACTTAGCATTCAGGGCCATTGAGAAGTGAGAGTTGTTTATCGTGTCAACGCCTACCATGGCCTCGGTTTCATCCGCATGGAGTCAAATATAATACATTTTATATACACAGCGTTTGTGTATGGCGCTGTTAACGTAACCGCGGAACACACTAAACAACAATGCAAAGTCAAAAACATAGCGTCAAAAGCTTCTAAAAAAATACTATCCCTATACATTTTACACACTGTTTTTATCACTTGAGATTTATTTTTCTAACAATTTTTCTCGACTTTTAATTTTCTTTGTCAATGTCCTAATTTCTTTGAGCGCTTAACTGTCCTTTCACAAGATCAGTAACTCTGAAGCGCTTATGTCTTTCCATGACGTTCCAACTTTTTAATTTTTTGTTAAAAATCTTTGTTTAAAGATTGCCTTCGTCCGATACAGAGTCTCTGCCACTCATGATCAGAGATCGCCTGTAATATTCAAACACACATGCACGACTAGCTTTTAACTTATTTTCTTATTCCTTCAACAATTTTAGAGTTTACTTAGGATTTTTCCCGAGTATAACACAAAATTACATCGTTGTCAGCTGCTTTGTAATGTTCTACAACGACATCGTTTTTTTTTTTGTTTCAAATGAGGACTATACCTAAATTCACAGATTGATTGCTCTTCAAAGGCAAAATATTAAGCCATAATTTGGAATTTGTATCGATGTTACAGTTCTTAATTTAATCGTCTAGGATTATTTTCTTCGCTTTTTGATCAGATTATTTGCTCACGAATGATTGATTGCTTCACAACTTATTTGATAAAAGATAAATATATGAATGACATCCTTGATAATGATAAGATGTGAAAAAAAACAGCTCTTTGCAACTAAAAATGAAGAATAAAACATGCATGCTGTTCAAAATACGTTGGGCAATTAAAAGTTCAAGCATGTTAAAAATTAATGTTATGTTTCTATTTTCATTTTTTTTAAATTTATTTGCATTAAACGGGCATGGACACAGTTTCAACTGAATTTTTTCAAAACCTAATTTAATGTTTACAATTCTTAACTAAGACAATTCTAATGGTCAGCTAAAAGTTGAACACCATTCATTAATTTACAAAGGAGATACAGAACTTAAAATTCTTCACAATGTAAACTCGTGTCTTGTTTTTATTTACATATAGGAAATATAATTTATAGCAAAACGAGATTCAGCAAATCACTAGAAACTGTCTAATCGATATTAATTGAGAATTAACTTCTTGATAAAAGCGTATGCTTTGAGCGAACATATAGTAAAATTTTTTAACCTATGTTAACAAAAACATGGCACTGGCCCTGTTAACATTACACAGGTTTGGAGCTCTGAATCTGTTTTGTATCTCAAGAACTGAAAATAAAATTTTTGATGAACTTAGAAAAACCATTGTTAAATATTTGTTATCATAAAAAATAAACTGAAAATAAAATTTTTGATAAACTTAGAGAAACCATTGTTAAATATTTGTTATCATAAAAAATGGAAAAATAAATTGAAAATTTTCAGATGAAAGAGTTAACATGAGACTTTTAAAAAAATAATATAAGAGTATGAGTATAATATCATAATTTATTTCTGCTGTTATCATATTAAAAAAACGAACGTCTACCATTACTCAACAGAATTCTTAAGTTCAAAAGATTTCAGTCTCAAGATCGGTCATATGGATACAAAATACCTCGGTGTTAATTTGAAACAGTTGTATATTTACAACGGATATTTAAACCTGTGTCATGTACGGAGGAACAGAAGTGATAATAGATAAGAAAACAATTCTATTCGTCATCGGTATGGTGTTTCGGGCACTAGTTTGTAAAGGGTGGTAATTGAGGGTAGAGTGATTGTCAGATTCTTCATGGGCAACTTATATGCTAAATTACAGCCAAATTTATTGAATAGACGTAACTTTTAATTTTTGATGAAATGGTTTGAAACTCATAGTAAAGGATATATTATAGTAGCAAAGACAAGGTGACATCGTCAAAATAGCATGAACTCACACGCATGCACGAGCGCTTTGTTCTGTTTGGCTGAAACAAGATTCTCAATATCTTTCTTGTTTTTTGACGAAATACTTTGAAATTTTTGAAATAATCATACATTAGGAGGTTCTACAGCATGAAGTATTAAAATTTTCATGCAAATATGCGCATGCACGTGCGCTGCAATATGACTGGCTGGAACTTTAACTAGCCTAGTTTTCAATAAATGGGATGAAATTTAAAATGTGAATAGGTATAATGAATTCCTACATTCACTTTATTTTGTGAAGAATCATAGGGGAAATTTATTGGAAATGTAAATGTATGGAATTATATAGCGTAAGCATACTATGCCGAAATGGTGCACGGCTACCATATCTGAAGAAAATCCAACAACGCCCGCACACGGGAGCGAACTCACGACCCCGAGATTGTCAGTCAGACGCGCTACCAATTACGCCACACACACCGTTATCTGTAGAGTTGAACAATAATATATATAAACTTAGTTTCAAATATTTTACACTTAAGGATTTCCATCCCTAATGGGACCTAATTCCCTACCCTTAAATGTCGGTCAAGTACATAATACACTGATATTTCATTAAAGCATTTCATAGTGGAAAGGATTGCCCGCGAGAAAGTTTTAAAAATGTCATTAATTAAGCAGTAGTTAATTAACAAAGATTGCATTGAAGTCTATGGAGAAAAACGTTTCTTCAAAATAAAATTTCAAATAATTGAATATCAATGAATCCTGCGGTGGAAAGATGCATTGAAACATTAAAAATAGAAATGGCAATTGAAAACTTTAAAATTTTTTACCGGCTAAATTTTTTTTAATTGATTTTTTTTATTAATTAAAAAAGGGGAGATAACTCTTACCAGAACTCAAGGTCATAAATTAGGACACATCCCACTATACATACTAATAGTAATAAATGGGAAATATGTCTAAATAAACTGAGTATTCAATGCCTACATATCAGTTATGTATTCAATTTCACTGAATTTGTTCCTATTAGGGATTGAATACCTTAAGATTTAAAATAAACAAAATAATTCTTCTAAAATAGTTTCTTGCAACCCCCCTTCCTTCACTCAAATACTATTCTCTAAAACTATCTTTAGATTATACCTAACGTTCAAAAAATATTATGATGTACATGTTGCACAAAGTGACGTCATAATATAGTAGACAATTGTAACAGGTGATGAAACGTTGGGAATGGAGAAAATATTGCCGTTTTTATACAGTAACAACAGTCAGCATAATAATAACAATAGTGTTGTGTTTTGTGTGCACTATGCCTAAACAGTAGTCAGGGTTTGACACATAGTGCACTCGCCTCCGGCTCGTACACCATGTGCCAAACCCTGACTACTAATTAGGCATAGTGCACGCAAAACACCTTAAGATAATTTTCGGTCTTAAGACAGATCTTAGTCATAAGATAGTTTTGTGAAACGGGCCCCATATACAACTTGACATTCATTTAAAGCGAGGACCCAACACCTTCTATCAGTTAACAGATCATGTTGTTACCTGTAATTCATATTCGACTTAATATATTCCAAAACAGAAACACTGGAGTCTACCACTTCTATTTCATAGTTTTAAATATAGAAGCAAATGGTCAACAATGAATAATTCTGTGACGAACAGGATGACTGCGGCTTATTTATCATCATCTTACCTATAAAATGCTAATTTTCCTTCAATTTCAAATAGATTTACAACTGAAACATTATGTCTTAATGATATCTTTATGTTTTATTTATTTGCCTTAAACATAGGAAAAGATATAAGAAACATTTAATCATATCCAAGATTATTTCAAAATATGGTGATGCTTGAAACTCCGATTTCAATGGAAAATATCGTCTTCCCCCTTTTTTCAAGAGCTGGAATTATGGATAATTTATACTTCCAGATGAAACGTTACCAAAATGTTTATATTAAGTACATAAGTAGGGAAAAATGTTAATATCCAATAACCATACAATTCTAGCAGCACTTTTTAAACTATAGAATACGAATTTTGACAGAAACAAAATACACTGTACCAGTATATGCTTCGGCGTCGTGTTGAACTTTTGCATCTGTTTTTGCTACGAACGACAGAGGAAAGGCTGATCGGGATGTGAAAACACTGTCTGCTTTCATTATTCTTAGAAAAAATTGTAGATATTTTTTTAATATTCTATTTACAATTGTTTTCTCTATGATAAACACTATAAAAGCCAATCTTGTTAATTTCTTTTAATACATGTACCTGTGGAATGTATATTTCTCTGTTACAATACTTCTGAAAGATCAAATGTCAACCTGCACGTATATGAGTGGCGTATAAATACACTGAAGAAAAAAATAAATGTTTTGTTTAATTGTTTACTAAGTAATAAGATATTATATATCTTTTTACAACAAAAATAAAAAAAATGAATTATCGGATCAAAAGCAAGTCGCTAGCGCAACGCTGTCTACTTTCAGCGATGCCGAGAACTCCACTTCCGTAAATATCCTATGTGGAGCACAAGGAGAAATAAGCACAGCCACACACCATCATCTGATACAGACATCGCCCCTCAGTCATTATCATTCAATTTCGTAAGCAATTCAACTTCCTCTGCTATTTAACACCCACGTTAATTGGTTGCCTGACCAACTCCCGTTTCATCAACTACACTATTTCATTCAATATGGCACCGGAGAAGTAGCCCAGGGCCTATACACGTATTTGTGCCACCGACAATCAAAATCTAAGTCACATATTTACGTAAACAAAATTGCTTTGATTTAATTAAATATTCTTTTGTTGTTTTTTTCATAAACGTTGATATTTGACTAGAGTAACTAAACAATCGTTAAATTTGTTTCCTGTTTTATGTGACTATTTTTTATAGTAAAATTTGACGTCATTAGGCGGGACAAAGGAAAATAACAAGGAATGATTCGTGCACTTTAAATCTACTCATTTATATGGCACGACAAATTCACAAAAATGAGATAATCATAGTTTCACAATTAATAAACTAGGTTTATCGACTGTAAACTTTAGTTTACAAACCGTAAACTATAGTAAACGATTCGTTAAGTATAGTTTTCATCAGTAAAACTATAATTTTTATTTAATAGATTTTGTTGATAAACATATATTTACGTTCGTAAACTATAGTTTACAATCGTAAACTATAGTCAAGAATTATGAAACTATATTTATCAGATCATTAACTATAGATGACGGTTTGTAAAATATAGTTTACAAATTGTGAAAAACCGTATTTATCAGATAATCTGATGTTTTGCAATTGCAATGAACATGCTGTTGATGAGACAGTAATACCTGCATGTAAGGTGTTTGCCTCGAAATACACAATCCTACGGGGCTTACCAAGGAAAAAGTCAAAATAATTC
>NW_026929822.1:0-10856 GCF_032062105.1 Saccostrea cuccullata | reverse complement strand
AGCCCCAGGGGTCATAATTTGAACAAACTTGAATCTACACTACCGGGGGATGATTCCACATGAATTTCACCTTTCCTGGCCCAGTGGTTCTTGAAAGAAGATTTTTAAAGATTTTTCCTATATATTCCTATGTAAAATTTGGGGTGGCCTTTTGGCCCCACCTTCCCCCAAAGGTATGTTTGAAAAAATTTGAATCTACACTACCTAGGATTTTTCACATGAGTTGCACCTTTCCTGGCCCAGTGGTTCTTAGAAAAGTTTTTTAAAGATTTTTCCTATATATTCCTATGTAAAACGGGGTGGCCTTTTTGGCCCCACCCTTCCCCCGGGGGTCATGATTTGAACAAACTTGAATCTACATTACCTGAGGATGAATCCACCTGAGTTTCATCTTTCCTGGCCCAGTGGTTCTTGAGAAGAAGATTTTTAAAGATTTTTCCTATATATTCCTATGTAAAATTTGATTTCGCATTTTGGCCCCACCCTACCCCCGGGGGTATATTTGAACAAATTTAATTACACTACCTGAATGATTCCACAGAGTTTCACCTTTCCTGGCCCAGGGTTTCTTAGAAGAAGATTTTTTTAAAAATGCCATTAATTTTTCTCTAATTCAAATTTATCTCCCCTTGGAAAAGGGTGTGGCCCTTATTTGAACAAACTTGATTCCCCTTTACCAAAGGATACTTTGTGCCAAGTTTGGTTAAAATTGGCCCAGTGGTTCTTGATAAGAAGATGAAAATGTGAAAAGTTTACGAACGACAACGACAACGACTACGACAACGCCAGACAACGGACAAATTTTGATCAGAAAAGCTCACTTGAGCCTTCGGCTCAGGTGAGCTAATAAAGTCTTTCGAAATATGAATTTATTACCAGAAGTTGATTGCTAGATTCCTTCCCGCAGTGATGTTAGGAAAGGACTGAACTTCATGCCACCAAAAGGAGGGCAGGTATAGAACATCCCCTTCCTCTAGAGTACAGTTCAGGGGGTAGGTTTCTCCGAACAATGGAAATCTCTGCCAAAAGATTAATGGAACAGTTTTCAAAATATAAAAGTTATTAGTCAAGAATTGCAATCTAATCTTTTGTTTTTGCAAGTCAAAATTCATATAACAGACAGGAAAAGTACCCTAAAAACATGACTTCTCTTTTGAGATAGTCCAAGGACGTGTCTATTTTGTAAATAACCAACGAACTTGTTCACTTAGCTTTGATTTGATTGATTCGAACATAGATTGAAGTATATTTTATTGTCTTTGAATTCTCAGCTTAGGAACTGGCAACACTTCTATTAATCCCTTTCCCTAAACGTACGTGAATTATTTTAAACATATCACCTGTAAATTATTTATACATGAACTTCTTTTTCACATCATTAACAATATGCATGTAAATTTTGTTAGTGGCTCTTTCACAAAAACAACATAAATTTGCATAAAATACCTCGAACATTAATGAAAATAATAAATATCCAAATTGCTCGTTGAACTGCCATCTAAGTGTCTTTGAATATTAACTCAATACGAAATTACGCATTTGTTCCAAGCATGCATCATACATGTATACTCACTGTATAATTAGGGTTCATGATGTCAACGGGAGAAAATGCTTGCACCGTATTGTCTAGCAAATATCGTCTTTGAAATGACTTCGACGTAAAATTATACGACATGCTAGCTTCCTGAATGTGACCCTCATATAATTGATGGTTGTTGTGTGGATCGAATAATATAACTTGCTTTCCTCCACTTATCTACAAATAGTAAAGTCTACAATTATTCTAATTAAGTAATAAAGGTTTTCTCACTTTTCCATAAATACATGTACTAATGAATAATAAATTAATACTTTAGATATTGTATTAAAATTCTCATTCATTATTTATTTATCATAAAAAAGAATCTTTATTTTTTTTTAAGAATATACTCATTTTACCTGGCAAAGAAAATTATCATATGGATCAAAATGCAATTTTCCAAGAGTTCTTCGTCGCTAAGCCAAATGTTCAGCATCTCCCTTTCTAGGAGACCCTTAAAGAGAACCTCTTCTTGAATGTCTTTTTCCAGTTCTGGCAGATATCTGGGAATGGAAGCGTATTCTAAATATGCAGACATATTTACAATAGACCCATTAGAAATTCCATCCAAAATGTCCATAAAGACCGACAGATTTTTGCTTTCAGTAGCGGGTCGTACCATCACTAGATCAGGAGTAAGAATCTGATCTGCGCATGATCGAGGAAATTTAAATTTTTGGTAATTCTCCCAAATATTTATAGGTTCGATTCTTTCAAATTCACCCTGTGGTGTAAGTTGGAACATGATTTCTTGTCCGCCGTATTTTTCTCTCAGATATTTGTTTGACCATTTTGTAAATGCTGGCCAGTCTTTTAAAACTTCTTTGAAAATAACAGGCTTTGACTTTTTCAAATATTTGTGAAAGAAATCATCACGTGTTGGAAGTTGAATTCTTTCGCACTCGGGAAGTTTGGGGACACCATGAACATGCAAATTACGATCTGAATAACAGAAGTTGTCATTTTCAGAACACTTTTGCAAAAACACATCTTTAGACTGAACATTTGAAACACTTTTAACGTAAAACTTTGATTGCAGAATTTCCTCCCTGTAAAGACCTTGTTTGGACAGACCACCAGTAGCATGAAGATACGTATTGCAACCCTGATTTATAAATTGTATCAACTCTTCAATGTTGTATACATTTCTAAGAACAAGTGGAGCGATACTTTGAGGTTGCGCAGTTGGGTATATTTCCGTTCTGTCCTTGGTAATTTTTTCGAACAACACTATATCCCCAATATTAATAGCAACATCATGTTTTCCAGTAACTTCACTTCCGTCGGGCCAGGCATCATTTATATCAATAAATCCAACCAAGATTCCATGTTTATTGCTAAGCAATAAGTTTCTTATATATTGAAATTGTTTATACTCTTTAGATGGATCGTGTTCAACAACAGTGCACCCATCAGTCACAAAAGCGACTATGCATGAAGTCCTTGCTCGCCTTAGAACAAAATCTAGCGAGAAACATCCTGATAATGCATACACATACGGAATGAGATACAATAGACACAATAATTTAAATGTGTCCTCAACGAATGGCAATTTTTCGAATCTACGTATCATTTGGAACCAAGGTAAACTTCTGCATAAATTCAGTTAAGCAATTCCAAATTGTTTTTGAATACAAGGTAAGGTCCTGATTATTGACTTTTTACTGATTTTTATTTAAAATATGGACAAGTTCCTGTTTAGCCAGAAAAGATCAGAGAGTCTACTGTGAATTTAGCACACCTGTTATTGAATGTGTACATTCTCAGAGAAACTGAAAATAAAGCTACTGCATTATATTAAATCCTACTCTCAAGATCAATTAGATATTTAAACACTTAAAACAATTGATAAATAATAAAAAATAATCAATTTATTTAAAAATGAAGATTGAGATATCTGAGACAATTAAATGTAATTCTAATACTAGTACATGTATATCATAATAAATGTCTGTATTGTGGGTTTACATCAAGCTGACATTCTGGGCAAGGGAATTCTCTCACTAGAAATGGATCATACCTGTAAAAAAACAAAATACATGGCTACTTTTCTCGATCAAAGAAATATCGATATTTTTCAAATGCTCAATTTCATATATAAACTTCTCAAATTAAATAAGTGATTTTCAAAAGTTTAACTGGTACCTCAAGCTAGCTTTCTATTTTGATTTATGATCATATCAGCTACCTTCATATTTCTCTATTAAAGGCCCACAGATGGAAAAGGTCACTCTAGTGTCACAATGTATGTGTGAACTCTGTTTTTGTTTCTTTTTTGTTTTTGTTTTTGTTTTTGTTTGTTTTTTTTTTTTGGTTGATACAAGGTACATGTAGCTCCCATATAATTTTATCAAATTATAATGTTGCTTCTTTAGAAGTTTGTTTGCAGGCTCCACCCAATGTTCACTATTTCTTTATTGTTGTGACGGACAACATTGACCAAAACAGATAGCAATTGGTTAGTTAGTTACACAAAAATCTCTGATGATAAACAGAGCAAATTTTTGAAAATAATGAAAGAAAAGTGAGCAAGCTCACATACCCCATGCCCCCCCAAAACTCAAAGTGCTGAAAATCCCAAAAAATAAAGGAATTGGAATTTCTCGGTAATATGCACATCTACACATTGTGCCCTAAATTCTAAAGTTTGATGAAATTCTGTACGGTTTATGAGGAGTTGCGCTGACAAACTGTTCATCTCTATATTTAAGATATCCCCAAAAATCTAAGTTGAAAAGTGCGGAAATTCTCGGAAAAAAAAAAGGGAAATTTGGGAATTTCCTGGTAATATGCACATCTACACATTGTGTCCTAAATATCTGCAAAGTTTGATTCTGTGATGCAGTTTAAGAAGTGTTGCGCTGACAAACTGTTCATCTCTATATTCAAGATATGGCCAAAAAATCTAAGTTTTTAGTGTGGAAATTCCTAAAAAAAAAATTGGAATTTCCAAATCACCACATATTGTTTCCTAAACTAAAGTTTGACAAATTCTGTGCAGTGGTTTGAGGAGTTACGCTGACAAACTGTTCATCTCTATATTCAAGGTATGGCCAAAAACCAAAGTTGAAGAGTGTGGAAATTCCCAAAAAATAAAAAATGGAATTTCCTGGTAAAATGCACATCTACACATTGTACCCTAAATATCTGCTAAGTTTGACAAAATTCTGTGAGTGGTTTATGAGGAGTTGCGCTACAAACGTTCATCTCTATATTCAAGGTAGGGCCCAAAAAACCTATGTTAAAAAGTGCAAAAATTTCCCCGGAAAAAATAAAGGAATCAAAATTTTCTGGTAATATGCACATCTACACATTGTGTTCTAAATATCTGAAAAGTCTGACAAAATTCTGTGCAGCGGTTTATGAGTTGCGTGAAAAAAACTAAGGACTGACGGACTGACTACTACTACCCTACAGACGGGTCAAAAACATTATACCTCACGCAAATTGTTCCATGGGGTATAACAAATGCATTTGGAGTTACAAAAAAAAATTACTATTTTAATCAATCTGGAATCAAGCTAAGGGAAAAATCAGGTGGTCATGGTTCTTACAAAACATTGGAGCTGAGAATAATTCTGACCACTTTTTTCAATACTACCAAGATACACTGTAATTGCAGAGATTTAACAAAATGTGCCCTTACTGGTGACTGGCCCTATTTCTAATCACCTTTCCTTTATTAAAGGAAGACTGGCAAATCATTTGAATAAATGTGAATTCTAAAAAAGTAATTGAGCTAAAAAAAATACCCAGTAGTAACAGCTAGACCAACAGATGAACACAAAATGCATATAGAATATACATGTAATCCTTGAAATTTCTGCAGATGGGCATAAAAAAGCAAAGCAACTGACAGGTATCAATCATATGGCTTGGTGTATTGCATTCTTTTACAATTTCCTCTAGGTGGTCAGATCATCATTGGAAAGATAAAGGCAGTAGATGGTTAGTCTACAGAATTACCAAAAGAAGAAAATTCAGAGAAGTTACATGTACTTTTATTATCAAAGTAATCCTGCCTATAACATTAATTATTGTAAAAATTTTTGAAAGAAAATAACCTACCAAAAGTTGATGGCAAGGTTTCTTCCTGCTGTTTTGTTGGGAAAGGACTGGACTTCATGCCACCAAAATGAAGGCATGTACAGAATGCCCCTTCTTCTATTGTGCAGTTTGGGGTAATTTTCCCCAAACAGTGGAAACCTCTGTCAAAGGAAAATCAAAGCTTATTATCAAATAGGCATTTTTTCTAAATTTTAGAAAAAATGTCTAAGTTTAAAAATAATAATAATAATGATTGTTTTATATAGCGCTTTTCTAGCATAAATGCTACTCAAAGCGCTTTACAAACATTATTAACCCCGCAGCCTTAACAATCCAGAATCTTTCTCAGTGCAAGCTGCCGTTATCAGCGCTAGAACATTAACATTCTGACAATATCTTTCACTGTCTACAATCAAATATCAGAAGTATAAAGTACCTTTTATTTTGACACTAAATAAAAATCAATTTTTCAATCCCAGAGGAATTTAATTAAGTTTATAGATTTTTTTTGCTAAATATATTTACAGAATAATCTGGATTCTGGATGTCAACAGGGGACATAACCATGGACGTGCTTTCCAGTAGATGGCGACGGTGGAATGTTTTGGAGGTCTGATCGTAGGACAGGATTGCCTCTGGAATGTGTCCCTCGTACATCTGATGATTGTTGTGAGGATCAAACAAAATCACCTGCTTTTTTCCACTTATCTGAAAAGGATGAGATACCACATTGATGTTATACAAATGTTAATTGGTTTATAAATAAATTACACAATAGCATTTTCTAAACTTCTTCGAAATATGACAACTAAATATTTTGAATGTGAACATCTTTGTAATATCGTTTAACTTACTGTACCTGGCAAAGTAGATTGTCAAATTGATCAAAATGCAGTTTTCCCAAAGTTCTTCCATCACTTAGCCATATTTTAATGTTTTCTCTTTAGGAGCCCTTTAATAGTAAATCTTCTTTATATCCTCCTCTATTTGGCAGGTGATCGGGAATGGAGGAATACCCCGATATGCCGACATATCATTAATAGTCCCATTGGATCCCCTTTAAACATATCCATGAAATTTGAGAAATTCATGTTCTTAGTGGCCGGTCTAACAACTACTAAGTAGGAAAGGGCCTGCTTCTTGATTTGGGAATCTAAAATTTTCGTTTTTTCCCCAAATATATCGTGGCTCAACTCCTTCGTATTCACCCAAGGGTGTCAACTTGATATGGACATCATTTTTCCCAAATTTATCTCGGAAATATCTGTTTGTCCACTTTGTAAAAACTGGCCAGTCTCTTAAAACATTTTTGAATATCACTGGCTTTGATATTTTTACATAATTATGGAAAAAGTCATCCTTGGAAGGAAAATCTATTTCTCGCACTCTGGAATTTTAGGTTTATTGTTGTGAACATGAAAATTATGATTGTCTGATGAACAGGGTTGATCTATAACTTTACAATTCTGATTCACTGGTTGAAACACATCTTTTGATTGCACGCTAAAAATTTTGAACATAAAATCTTGTTCTGTGGATTTCCTCTTTTTGTAGCCCCTCAATAGAAACCCCCCGTTGGTGACATGTAGGTATGACATCCATCATTGACAAAGTCTTTGAGTTGTCAGTCCATTCACACCATTAAAAATAAGCGGGACCAAACCCTTTTGAGATGGAGATGGCAGTAGACATGTTCATCCTTTGGGACTTTCTTAAATAAGACAATTTTTCCTGCCTCTACCCCTTTACCGTGAAATTTTTTCCCTCGGGCCACTTACTATTTATGTCAATATACCCCACTAGAATTCCTAAATCTTTACGTATCAATAACTGTTTAAGGTCAGAAAATTGGGAATTGTCATAAATTTGATTATCAATTTCACAACTGTTAGTCACGAGAGCAACAATACAAGTTGAATGTGCAGTTTCAGGACAGATTCAGGAGAAAGACAGCTTGATAGTGCGTGAACACAACATAATATGAAGCAAAAGATGTTTCCCCAAAAATTAACCTTCAATTTCCTTAATCTAACGCTTTTTTTTCCCATGTCTAGCTTTACATTTCACAACACAGATTCGTAGAAATTTCCGGCTGTTGTGGTTTGCGTATTTTATGTTCATCGATCCCGAGGCAATTAAAAAAAAAGTTGAATGTTATACATGTAAATGACTTACTAAAAAGTTGTTGTAAATCGAACAATTTTATTCTCAAAACTTTTAAACTTAGCCTTGAGTCATGACATTTTAGAAGCTTAAGGTTCTGGTTGTATTGCTCCCCTTTGATACATTACAGTTTTATCATGCTTTATCTTTTCAGAATGGAACATCAATAACCAATTTACAAAGCATGTTTACAAAAAGGGGAAAAACGTTAGATGTTTAACTTAACTGATGTCCCCAATATACTGTTAACAATCATTTTTAGACTCTCGGTTTAAAATTTGTACGTGTACACTGTACAACAGTAAAAAAATGTAAACTCAACTTAAAGATAAATTGAAATAAAAATAAATCCCCAGAAAAATAATGTTTTATTCATTTTTATTTATTTTTCAAACATTTTGATTAAAATGAAAAATTTAAACCTTGTATATAGTAACATAAAAAATAACTATTCAAAAAAAAAAAAAATGAAAATTGTGTTTAAAAAGAATTACATGAATTTATTTATATTAGCACAGTGTCTGTCTGTTATTTTTAAAAAGTTAATAAGCTAAATGTAAACTGTCAAGATAAATAAGAGGATAGATAAGCACAATTATTTTTTGGAACGCATTGTAAAGTAATTTGTCAGCATCAGCACTCCCCAGCCATGAAAAATATTCCTGCAATCACAACACATCCATAGGACCAAGTGATTCCTTCTCTGGGGATGCCCGTATACAATTGGGAAAGAATGCTTCCAGCTGAAAATTAATTTTTGAAAAATTCCAAAATATTATGAGAAACGTTTAAAGCAAGAATATAATTATATTATTAACTTTTTAACACAAAATTTAATTTTTTAAATAAATTTACTCCGTCTTAAAAGCACTAAGCCCCACCCCCACCTTCTGCGCTAAATAATTGTAACATGTTCTTTATTATTCTCACCCTTTACTTTTCTTCGTTTAATCAAATTAATCTATTAATATAATAACTTCTAATTGATTATTCTATGAAACATCTCTTACCTGTAACAAAGCAAGACAACAGCCCCAAAAAAATAAATTCTTTTGCTGTCAGAGAATCTGGACACAGAAAGATTCAGAATGACAAGAAATGTGGCGAATAGAGATGCTCCAAGGGCAATAATCTCAAAAACCCTCACAACTTGTAGCCAATCTACAATAGACAAAGGGGATTAATACTGAAACTTGTGGAAATTAAGTAAAAAAAAAAAGAAATTCGAAAAGAATTTGTTAAAACAGTTACATGTAATACTGAGTTAAAAAAAACGAATTATTTAGTAAATCAAGTTCCTTGTTGAACTGCATGACAAAACAAGGCCCTTTATATTACATGTAATAAAAAGTTCTTAAGTTCGTTTTTTATTTAATAGATTTCTGTTTCAGTTTGGAAAAGGGGGGGGGGGTTAAAAAGTTTCGGTTACCTCTTCCAACAATGTTGATATCAGAACAAATTCCATTGACACACCTCCTCCAATCCCCCCGTCAAAACCTTGGATCACTATATCAATGTCTTTTATAACATCCTCTGTGTATTTAAAATGGAGAGATCGCCAGTAGGGTACAAAATCCCAGCAGATGAAGAAGAAATCCTGTCACTTCTAATACAAGATACAATGAGTGAAAATGTCCGATTTACTTAAATCCGCCATTTCTTAAAGGGTCAACAACAAAATCTATTTCGGCGTTACAGAAAAAAACATGTCCGTTGTTTCGAGTTGTCAGCGATATGTCATTTATGCATCATGAGGGAAGTCAAGTCATAAGTAAAGTAATTTAGCATATCCTGAGGGCGTTTATAGAAAGGACATAGACAAAGAAATGACAGTGCGGTTTATAGACTCGGATGATAATCCCTATATAAAACAATTAGAAAATATATTCCTATTAATTTTTAACCTGTGCCTTATGTTTCATCAAAATTTGTGATAATTAATGAAGGAAATAAATAAAATACACCCACTATGTTCATAGCAAAGCAATGAAAAATTGGTTTTATCAATGATGCATAATCCATTTGAAAAACATTAAAAAAGTTTATTAGAAGTTTATTAAGTTTTTTTTTTTTTCATTGAAATAGTTCTTTACAATTTTGCAACAAAAAATTTCGACATCAAAGTTGCAGCTCAAATTGATTTAAAAGCTTGAACTGTGTCAGCAGGCAGGCATGGGAAAATTTTAAATTTCTGTTAGAATCAAACGTTTAATGTAAACTAAGACCTTTCCTTGATATTAAATGTAGCCATGACCCTTCAAATTTTCAAAAGTACATGTCTTGTGCTTATACATAAGATTGCCAAGTAATCCATCTTGTACACGACGGCTAGCCATTATAAATAATTTACAAAAAGAGCAGACATAGTTGATTGACGAACATTGAAGTAATAATGATCTATAAATAATTTTTGTGTGAAATGTTCAAGTTAGTGTATAAAAGACAATAATTCTGTAAAAATAGTATAAAAACTTTCTGGTTGATTTAAAAAAAAAATTTAAAAAAGAACAACGAATAAGTAAAACATGGATACTTATTTTTTTTCAGTTTTCATGTATTCTTTTTTTTTCTCAATTAATTATATTCATAATAATCAGAAGAAAAAATGATTGAAAATAAGACAATGTTGTAATGTTCATTTTAGATTTTAGTAAATAAGTTACTTGCTTTCTGTTTTCATAATATTATTATTGCACATGTAATTCCACCCCCTTTTCATTTTTCAAAAATAAATTCAAAAATAAAACTTTTTTTTCCTTCCCCAGAACAATACAAAGAGGTTAAGCCACAAGGTCACAGCGGGTAATCAGCGGAGTATAATCGTCTGTTTTCAATTATTAGATATTTTACCTACCGCTTAATACATGTACAATGTATATTAGGTTTCACAATATGGAGGAAATCAAAAATACCCCAATCGTCTCATTTTAAAGGTAAGTTTTTCCCCATCTACATGTAAATGTATTAGGTTTCATGATATAAAGGAATTATAAATTAATACTTCATGTATATACGTAGATAGTTATGGTTTACAAGAGGATGCCAGTTGTTGACAGCGTTGTGTTTG